>NC_048569.1:60855670-61155670 GCF_013265735.2 Oncorhynchus mykiss | reverse complement strand
ACAAGCTGCCCCTGGCCAGGGTGGTTTATGCCAGTGCCACAGGTGGGCCGTTCTCACACTGTACCTGGACCTCTGTCTTCTCTTTCACAATCGCTCTTTCTCACAATGCCTGTACTTTAGGACTGTTTGTCTACTTGTTCCTGTCTGATTTCCTGCTTTATCTCATTCAGCCTGTTTTTGTCTTCCTCTCCCTCCCGGTCTTTCTTTCAATTCCTCTGGGTCTCTTAGTTATACTTGTTCTCTGTCTCTCGCTCTCTCTGTATCAATATCTCACCCCTGCTTCTCTGTCGCCCTTCAGGTGCCTCTGAGCCAAAGAACATGATTTATATGAGCCGCCTGGGGATCTGGGGCGACGGCACGCCTTTCAAGACCTTTGATGATTTCCTGCACGCCATCGAGAAGAGGTCTGGCCTCATTCCACACGCCCTTTTCCTGATTTATATCACCATCTTATAATTAAAATGTATATGATTATCTATGTTGTGAGAATAACATATTGTAATGGTTTGGCTACCAGACTAGTCCTGGTATTTAGAATACAGCATAGCTGACAGGCTGTGTGGTTTGGCTTTTTGGTTGACAGGGGTGTGGGCGCCATGGAGATTGTTGCAATGGACATGAAGGTGAGTGGGATGTACATCGCCCGGCAGCTGAGCTTCTCAGGGGTGTCCTTCCGCATCGAAGAAATCAGCCTGGACGATGACTTCAAACTGGTCTACAACAAATCTGCCAAACTGGTGAGCGACTGAAGACGTGTGCATGCGTGCGTTAGGTCCAGGAATTGCCGAGGACCTCGCGGTACGATATCACAATACTTAGGTGCCGATACAATATGTAATGAGATTCTTACGATTCTATATGTATTGCGATTCAATACTGTGATTTTATGTTCCAAACATATTGATCACTATATGTATGCATGTAAACTCGGCAACAACAAAAAAGTCCTCTTACTGTCAACTGCGTTTATTTAAAGCAAACTTAACGTGTAAATATTTGTATGATCATAAGATTCAACAACTGAGACAAACTGAACAAGTTCCGCAGACATGGGATAATGTGTCCCTGAACAAAGGGGGGTGGTCAAAATGAACAGTCAGTATCTGGTGTGTCCACCAGCTGCATTAAGTACTGCGGTGCATCTCCTCCTCATGGACTGCACCAGATTTGCCAGTTCTTGCCCCACTCTTCCAAGGCACCTGCAAGTTCCCTGATATTTCTGGGGGAATGGCCCTTGCCCTCACCCTCCGATCCAACAGGTCCCAGACATGCTCAATGGGATTGAATTCCGGACGCTAGCGTCCCACCTCGACAACAACCAGTGAAATTGCAGGGCGCTAAATTCAATACAACAAAAGCCATAATTAAAATTCCTCCAACATACAAGTATTATACACAATTTTAAAGATAACTTCTTGTAAATCCAACCACCGTGTCCAAGTTCAAAAAGGCTTTACGGAGAAAGCACACCATGTGATTATGTTAGGTCAGTGCCTAGTCACAGAAAACTATACAGCCATTTTCCAGCCAAGGAGAGGGCTCACAAAAGTCAGAAATAGCAATTAATCACTAACCTTTGATCTTCATCAGATGGCACTCAAAGGACTTCATGTTACACAATAAATGTGTGTTTTGTTCGATAAAGTTAATCTTTATGTCCAAAAACCTCAGTTGAAATTGGCACGTTATGTACAGTAATCATTGTCTCAAACAAACATCCGGTGAAAATGCAGAGAGCCACATCAAATTACAGAAATAAACATTGATTAAAGATACAAGTGTTTAACATACGTTTAAAGATAAACTTCTCCTTAATGCAACCTCTGTGTCAGATTTCAAAAAGGCTTTACGGCGAAAGCACACAACGCGATTATGTTAGGTCAGTGCCTAGCCACTAAAACCATACAGCCAAGGAGAAGGCTCACAAAAGTTAGAAATAGCATTAAAATTAATCACTTACCTTTGATGATCTTCATCTGGTGGCACTCCCAGGTCTCCTTGTTAGACATGTTCGTTTTGTTCGATAATATCCCTCCTTTATGTCCAAAAACCTCCGTTTTGTTGGTGCGTTTAGTTCAGAAATCCAAAGGCACAATGTACACTCTCAACATCAAGAGGAAAAGTCAAAGTACAATAAAAGTTCGTAGAAACATGTCAAACGATGTTTAAAATCAATCCTCAGGTTGTTTTTGTCATAAATAATCAATCATATTTCAACCGGACAAAAGCTTCATCAATAGAAAAAGAGAAACAAGAAATGGCGCTCCCAATCACGCGCAGGGCTCATGGCTGGAAGTAAGATATGAAGGACCAATACTGATGTTTTGGTTCGGGTATCACCAACTAGCGCAAAAATAATATATTTAACTTCAGATTTTTTTTCGCCCCCCCATCACTAGTGTGCATGCAGGTAGGTAGAATGTGTGATTTGTTTTTATGTGGAGAAATGTGACCGGTGACTGCATTTGTTTGTGTGTAGACTGTGTGACTGCTAGTAAATTTACCGGTGTGTGTGTGTGTGTGTGTAGTGATGTGTGAACTGTGTGTAACTGCCCTGTTACAGTATGTCTAAAGATGTGACTTGTATGTGTGTGTCCTCAGTGGGCGGAGACTCTGGCCGTGTTCATGCGTGCAGCGGATGAGCTGTGCTTGGTCAGCAGGAAGTCCCTGTGGGGTCAGTTCTGGTCTTCTCACCAGCGCTTCTTCAAATACCTCTGCATCGCCGCCAAGGTCCGCTGCCTGGTGGAGCTGGCCAATAAGGAGCTGGAGGCTGGCAAGGTGAGGCTGACCAGCACATGTATTAATTTATTAATCCTTTATTTAACCATGATTGTCATTTAGATGGGATTCTCTGGCCAAGAGGCGTTATCACAATTATCCCTGCATTTGAATGGGCAAGGAAAATAGAGCCATGTTTTTTCTTGTTGATATGTTTAAGTGTGACACATGCTCGTGTCTTGTTTCTCCCCTCCCCAGTGCATTGTGATTGGTCTACAGTCTACAGGAGAGGCCCGAACCAGAGAGGTCCTGGATGAGAATGATGGACACCTGGACAGATTCGTATCCGCAGCAGAGTAAGTCCTGTGTCCTTGGCTCTCTGAAGCCTTGGTTAAGTACAATATTGGAGCAAATTGATCTTTGTCTCAGCCCTGACTCAAACCTCACACACAACACCACAGCTTTCATCTAGTGTAACCGGAACTTTTCTGTCTGACACGCCTGTGGTTTTCACATGAATCAGTTGTCTGTTGCGGGTACATTACCGGTTCCTAGTTAAAAGACATTCCATTTGTCACTCTCCAGCTTCAGTCAAAGGTTTAGTCAGAACCCGTCACTTTTCTCAAACACCACTACCTGAGGGTGTAGGATGAATCTTCCCCTAGACACTGATCCAAATTCAATTCATCTGTTTTCCCAGCTAATGGTTAAGGGCTAGGATTTGGGGAGGGTAAGCTGATCCTAGATCTCTACCTGCAGTCATGTTCTACCTGGGAGCATAGCTTGGTGTCAGGCTGGAAATTACCCTCCTCTGTCTGTCTGGACCGTCTGACCCTGGGAAACATGAAATGTATATGATAAGGTCAATCAGAGCTTGTCACTCACATCTCTATAACCTGTCAGAACTATCCTGACATCCTGTCAGCCTTCCACAGTGGTAGATTCAGATGATAACCGTCTGTCTGTCTGGTCTTTTCTCCTCAGGGGGGTGTTCAAAGCTCTGGTACAGAAACACTTTCCCTCTGAGAAGCCGAGGAGAGAGAAAGCGCCTGGAAACAAGAGAAAACGTACGTCAACTAAAATACTAAAAGCTCTGCGCTCCCCCTGTGAGGTGCTTCGTCTAAATTAGCATTTGTGTTGTCAGGTCAAGAGTTTGCGTATATAACGGGTGTAACGGTATTAGTACAGACCGTACGGTACGGGGTCCTCGCTTTTGTCCACAACTCAAACTAATACATTAAAAAAACACAAGGCCTATGGGATATGCGTATGCTGCGTTGTAGGCCTCTGCCTCATGAGTAAATCTAAGATAATTCTATTAAAACAACTACATTGTAATCAAAGTTTAAATCTTAATTGGCACATTTCAAACTGTCCTTTTGTGAGGCGCAGACGGGAACTAGTTCTGTACGAGGTTGAGTGGTTTGCGAAATCTTGGCTTCCCGGTAGATTCCAACGACGATGGACAGAGAGTTGTGGATAACACATTAACGGTATGATGCCACGCTCAATGAGAATATGCAGCTGCCAACACCTCAAATATGTTGACACATTTACGTCATCCCTGTATACCAGAGCAAGACGGAAACGCTAACATGATGACCAAACCAGTTCCGCGGGTGCATGTTGATTTTGTCTATCCCTACCAGACGTGTTCATGACACACAGGTTAAAATACCAAAACCAACTATATTAAGGCCGAAACATACACAAAACATAGCTAGCTTACTGTTGCTAGCTGATTTGTCCTGTGAGATTAACATTGGGTTGTTGTTTTACCTGAAATACGTACAGTATGGTCACACAACATTGTGTGTTCTCTACACCGACATTTTATCCAAAGATAAAAGGGGAAACCTAGTTCGTTTTAGTTCGTTTTTCTTTGATTAATCTTGTCTCGTTCATTCTTCTTCTGTGGATTTTATATGGTGGTTGGCAACTTTAAGGTGCATTACCGCCACCAACTGGACTAGAGTATGGACCTCGTTCATCGTTCAATCACCCAATGAGTAGATGGGAGAGGCGGGACTTGCATTGCGTCAAGCGTTTACAATAGAACCAAGTCCTATTATAGCGCCTGGCTATGTAGACGCCCGTTGACGTTCGCGAGCAGTTTGGATGAAATGATTGAATGTATGCGCATGCAAGGCGGGTGGTCTGATCAGCGTGTCAGAAACAACAACAACGACAGTCTCCCCTCCACATCCAATCAGCCCTTGGCAGCTGATTCTGCCTGGGCCAAACAAATGACAAGAGCAATAGGTAGGCTATGTTTATTTTTTACACCGCAGATCTGCGCCCATTCTCGGTGGTTGAGAATAGGGGGTTTTAGCACCTTGTGAAAGTGCTAGAGACATGTTATGAACTTCCCTCTTGCGGGAGATTACCCCAAAGCGGGAGATTACCCCAAAGCGGGAGATTACCCCAAAGCGGGAGATTACCCCAAAGCGGGAGATTACCCCAAAGCGGGAGATTACCCCAAAGCGAGAGATGTACTGTGCTACAGACACACCCCCTTTATGAGTGTCCGCATCTGATGGAGGCAGTGTTGTGGTGCGTTTGTAACCAAGTGGGAATTTACCACATGAACGGCCCTTCAAACTGGTAATTACTAGTGGGAAACTCATCCATCCTGAGCACACGCTTCTCCCACATGCTGACCTCTGACGTCAACTACTAAGGAAATGGCCTCTATAACAGTATTTCCGGGCAGTTAAATGCAACAACAAAAAATTATTTATCAAAAGCCATCTATTAATGTGGTTTTTGAACTCTAGAATTTGTTTAGAAGCATTTAGCCAATCGGCAGTTCTCAACGAGTTCAAATCACATGAATGCATCCAACTGTTATTTACAACGTCATAACGGTTAAATTTCCACATTCTACATGGTCCCACCTCACAGCGTCCGAGTGGAAACTTGAAAGGCCCAACATAACAATCCGGTCACAACAGACCATGCCAGGACCATTGCAAATGCTGAACATTATGGGTGGCATTTAATTTTCCTGTCTTACCAAAACCAAACCGTGTGACCCCAAAACCACAATACGTGGTGAACCGTTACACACCTATTATATAATGATAATAGCAATTTTATTTTTATATGTTGCAAAGTGTTGCCTCATCACATCCGGTTAAAATCTCATCATGGACTATTCAGGTGAAGCCACTGAGCCACAGTCTGAATTCAGTCATGTGCGTTCTGTCCACTAGGTAAGCCCAGGGGCCGGCAGCCCAAGTTCCCAAAGCACACCATGGTGGATCCGGGGGGTGTAATCAACATCAGTGACGACAGCAGCACGGACACGGACGGCATGGACACCGACTCCAACTCCTCACCCGACTCCCTGCTGGACAACAACAACGACGACGACGTCATCTTCGTCGACAGTAAAAACACTTGGCAGACATTTGGGGGGCATCTTCCTGTGGTCTCTCCTTGGTGGTTTTATGACTGTGACTCTGGTTACAGTTGTTAACATGCCTCTCTGTCTGGGTTTGGTTGGGTTCTCTACAGCCAGGATAGAGGAGATGAAGCAGGACCTCCTGAACAAGATCGCTGACCTGGGGAAGGAGCTACCTCTGAACACTCTGGATGAACTCATCGACAAGTTGGGAGGTCCAGAGAAAGTCTCGGAGGTACGTACCCCTATGTTGCAGAGACGTGTCCATTCCACCTGATAGAAAAAGAGTACTCTGAAAGAGAGACATTCGAATGAAGTAAGTGTAATGTGAGGGCTCCATCAGAAAAAGGGTGAGATGAATATTGGATACGAACTGGGCTGTAGTTCTCTGTTGATGCCTTCTAACCTCTTTTGTAGATGACTGGTCGTAAGGGGCGTGTGGTGCGACGGCCTGACGGGAGCGTGCGCTACGAGTCGCGTGCGGAGCAGAGCCATACCATCGACCACATCAACCTTAAGGAGAAGGACCGCTTCATGTGCGGAGAGAAGGTGAGACACTGGACTGGACCGCTATTTGAGCACCAGGCAACCTCTCTAGAAACATTCAACATGTATCACAAGTGGCTCTGCAAGTCGAAGGGCCTCGCTCACAGAATGTGTTTGTTCTTGCTTAGAAAATCACGATCCTGTGATATCTTATGACAGCATACCACAGCATTATTCTGTGGTCTGTCTTGCAGTGTTAGTGTTTTTTTCTATCCGCTAACCTCCTTCCCGCTCTCCTCCACCCCTCTCTCCTCCTCTCCCCAGCTGGTGGCCATCATCTCAGAGGCGGCCAGCTCGGGCATCTCCCTGCAGGCAGACAAGCGGGTGAAGAACCAGTGTCGGAGGGTCCACATGACGCTGGAGCTGCCCTGGAGTGCAGACAGAGCCATTCAGCAGTTTGGTGAGTCTGGAGAGGACCAGGGGTTAAAGGTCAGATAGATAGGTTAGGTTAGGTCGTGTTCATGGTTAGGGTCAGGGTTAGACTCTCCTCAATGCAGGTTACACACACACTGTCACTCAGTGTGTGTAACCTGTAATCTCTCTTCACACAATCCACTGCTAGATGTGTTTCACCCTAGCCTGATAAAATGTCATTTCATTAGTATCTGCTGCCTCTTCAAATGGCCTCCCCTAAAGACAGATTCCATCATTTGATGTATATCAAATTAAAATGTTTTGTCTTTTTGGACCTAAGGAGGCGAGACATTCTAATGATTAGAATGAGTCACATTTATTAATGCTGAGAATCTTAATTTGGAGGTGGTGCAGTTTTGTCTGGCTGCAGGGAGAGAGGTGTTCAACTAAATCAGAATAATATAATTAGCCTTAATATCCGGTGCTGTCTGCTAGATATACAGCAATTTTGCACCCAACAACAGTGGAAAAGCAGGCCTGTGCGCACACACACATTGCGGTCTGTGAATGAATTGTTTGCAGTAATTAACTGACTTCCCGTCAGCCGTGCTCCCTTGGGGAGCAACTTACTGCGTGGGTTGACATGTGTGGGCCTGATTGACAGACACTGTTTACACTAACAACAATACACACACACACACAAACAGTCAGGTGGCCTAGGTGTTCCAGGAAAAATATGTTCCATAGAAAAGATGTGCTGGGTGGCTCTTGGTAAGACACTTCTCTATTCAGAGACAGATTTACCAGGAAATCAGCCTCTGTTCATACATCATTGAAATCAACCTAACCAACTTGTTCCATCTGAGTCTGTCTGTTCTGACTGGTCTTCCTCCTCTGTGTGTGTGATTCACCAGGTCGTACCCATCGCTCCAACCAGGTGACGGCTCCAGAGTACATCTTCCTCATCTCTGAGCTGGCCGGGGAGAGACGCTTTGCCTCCATCGTGGCCAAGAGACTGGAGAGCCTGGTACGTGTGGCTCTTACCTCAACTACTACTCATCCCATAAGTCTGTGTTTTACTGGAGTGAAGATTGGTATGCTGAGCTAATAACTTAGGAGCAGGGGCCACCCTTTTTTCCCGTAGTCAGTATATCTCTCCCCCCACCCCCCCACTATCACACCATAGTCTGGGCACTGCTCTGTCCTATTGACCAGCTGCTCTGTATAGTCACCTGAGTTCACATAAACACCTTTCACGCAACATTTCAAACCCAGGAAATGCCTCCGGTCCTCCTTTGGTCTGAATAATAAGGTTATTTTCAGACTTTGGAACACACCCAGGTCTGGGTAATTATGAGATTCCTATGAGACAGTTTTCCATATTGTAATGTCTTTACTCCAGTCATTAATTTGCCTTCTCTCTCTGAAGGGGGGGGGGGGGTGTCTCTGCCCGCCTCAGAATGGGTTATGCCATGCCAGGACCCAGCGCCTCTTCTTCCCCTCTCTCCTAGCCGCTGAATACATGTTTGGCTGCCTCCAGATGAGCAGTGACCTCATATCTGGCAGAAACACCCCTTTGTTTTCATCCCAGAACATTCCTTTGTGGGCACCAGCTAACTCAGCAGCTGGCTTCAAGTGGACCTTAAGTCACAATCTGTGCATTTGACATGTTTTGGCAGTGGTGTCAATTCAGTGCCTCTATGCTTTAGGTGTCTGAAGTTGAGAAAAATGTGTTTGTAGCTGGTGTTTCAGTATGTGATATATATATATATATATATATATATAGACTATTAGTATTAACAGTGTGTTCCTATGTCCAGGGTGCATTGACCCACGGTGACAGGAGAGCCACAGAGTCCAGAGACCTGAGCAAATACAACTTTGAAAACAAGGTATGCACTGGCTTGAATTACGCCAACAGTGATCATGCTTCCGCTTGTATAGAAGTCAAATTGGCATTACCTGTGATTCGTTGTGTTGGAGATTCTGGGGGGATGGACAGTGTCCTGACCTCTTAAATGACTTGTTTCCCTATTTGTATTCTCTGTAGTATGGTACCAAGGCTCTAGATAAGATCACCAAAGCCATCCTGGGTCACATTGAGAGCAAGGTGTCCCCTCCCAAAGGCTACCCCGGGGGCGATTCCCTGTTCTTCAGAGGTATGTTGAGTGCGTGTCCCAAACATTATGCAAGTCCTGTCCAAAGCTACATTGAAATAATGACTTTATTCCCTGTTTCAGACATGAAGCATGGCATGATGGACGTGGGCATCTTCTGCAAGGAGCCTCGCTTTGGTCTCAGTACTGAGAAAGACTGCAGCATCACCAAGTTCCTCAACAGGATCCTGGGCCTGGAGGTCCACAAGCAGAACTCTCTGTTCCAGTACTTCACTGACAACTTTGACTACCTGATCGAAAAGGACAAGAAGGAGGGCAAATACGACATGGGCATCTTAGGTATAGAGTTCCAACACTCACACTAGGCAGCATTTCTACATTACAGTATGGAGACTCTTAACATGAGGTGGTAGTGGTGCTTGGATATTTTATGTCTACACATAAAACCCGAGTCAATAAAAGGGTGCACTTTCCCATATTTATTTAATTTGTATTTATTTAACTAGGCAAATCGGTTAGGAACACATTCTTATTTACAGTGACGGCCTCCCCCTTGCCAAACCCTAACCCGGACGACGCTGGGCCAATTGTGCGCCGCCCTATGGGACTCTCAATCACAGCCGGTTGTGATACAGCCTGGAATCGAACCAGGGTCTGTAGTGACGCCTCTAGCATTAAGATGCAGTGCCTTAAACCCCTGTGCCACTCTGGAGCCCCTTAGGTTGTATAGTAAAGGCCAACTATACACATTTAGAACCATATGCTGCATATGAATAGCATTCCACATACCATTCAAACAAATCCGCCGTGCTGCATTTGGCCTTCCTAGAATATTCTTCCATGAACAGAAGCATGAGGCTGATAGCTTGTGATGGTACTGAGGCTCTGTATAGAGATGATAGATATGTCTCCTGACTGGAACACTGTGTCCTGTCTTTCAGATCTGGCCCCAGGTAACGATGAAATCTATGAGGAGAAACAGGAAACCTTCATGACAGTGGGTAACCCCCAGGACGGACAGGTTGTGCTCTACAAGGTAGGCATCACTCCCATGGTACATTGCTACATTATTCATGTACAATATGATTATCAATCTATATTTTTACAGTGATGCCTCATACCAAATTTGCATGCTGATCTGTGTTTTGTAACTAAATCAGTGCTGTTGCCTCTTCTCTGGCCTGAAAAGTAGACATTACATCTGAGACTAAACCTAGAAATAAAAACAAAACACTTCCTATCATTGACGCGACACAACAAAAGAGTAGTGTTTCCCACATACACAACCAAAGAGGCAAAGAGATAATTACTAGTGTCTCCGGCTTCCTGCCTTGCCTTCGCTGCAGGCTAACCTAGAGTTGACATTTCAAACCAACACAACCAGGACCAGGAGCTGTGCGTGCAGGCGCGGGAGGGGGGGGTGGGTGGGTTTGGGCACTGATTTTTGTGTGTGTTAGAATATTGACTCATGCCTATAGTGGGTACTTTCTGTGTATTGCTTTCCCATAGGGCAGCTACTCTAACCTTTGCCCTCTGCCCTGTCACCCCTATAGATCAGCGTGGATAGAGGGATGCCCTGGGAGGAGGCCTACGAGAAGGCCCAGAACCTCAACAGTCCTGACGAAGGCTTCTACCTCTCCTACAAGGTGAGTCTAGCTGGCTACCATAGAGCAGAGAGCGATGCTCTGCATGTCCCAGCACGCATACTGATGCAGTACCAGGAAGCCTGTGATACTGTGAGTCCCTGTACCTCCTCAGGGCTCAATCAGCGCTGGAACAGCTTCCAGACTGGCTGTTTCCCAGAGGTGAATGACAGTTCAGATGGGTCCAGTTTCCTCTGTTCAATTCTCTGTTCTTTGGAGTGGGTCTCTTTCATCCCACATCAAGGGAGTAGAATGGAATTGTGAACCTAAAGAAGGATCATTTTATTCAGTATTAATTGTAGTGGCAAGAGTGAACAATATACACTGTCTCGTCCTTCCTGATGCTGTTTTTTTTATTATACTGTAGTTACATTCACTTGGTTCATACTACAATTCAACAAAGAAATTACTATTCAGTCTACAATTACCCTCCATGCAAACACACACACACCCAGTTAAACGCACTATAAATCTTCCGCTTCTTTCTTGATTTGATTTATTGGTGGTTTAAAACAATTGTACAGACGGAGTTCAATAGTGCCCAGAGGAAAACACATGAAAGTATTTTACAGAACTTTCAAATAATTTCCGTCTCCTATGTGTTCCTCAGTTGCGGGGGAACCACCCTTGTGTGCTGCTGGCGGAGCAGGGCCGAGGGAGGAACTTCATCGTCTACAAGCCCAACATCGGCAAGCAGGCCCACCCTGAGAGCCTGGACAACCTGCAGCAACGCTACCGCAAGGTAGGGCTCAGTCTGACACACACACACCGTGCACACACAGGGACACACCCACACGGATAGAAGTCTGTTGGTCGGCTGATGGAACAGCTATCGGGTTTACTGACATGCACACAGGTTTCCACTCAGAACACGGCAAAGAGATTTGTCTGTTGTTTTGCAGGAAATGTCTCTGTTGTGGTTTTCTGTAGTGAATGCTTCCCTCTAGTGGAATAAACAAAGTAGTGAAACAGGAAATACAGTCCTGTTTCTATCCTGTAATGTAAGGTCCAATATACATACAAACAGGTGTTTAACATGGGGTTCCCCTCGTAGGTGACCCCAGACCAAGCCAAGGACAGCTGGGAGAGCCAGTTCAATTTCTCCTTTGGGAAATGTAGCCATGCTAACTGGAACGGGAAGTGTAAGAAGATCGAGGAGGGACAGGAGTGTCTGCAGGGTATGCGTCTGCGCCAGTACCACATGCTGTGCGGGGCGCTGCTGCGTGTCTGGAAGCGCGTGGCTGACGTGGTCTCTGACATCACCAGCTCCAGCATCCTGCAAATTGTACGCCTCAAAACCAAAAATAGTAACAAGCAAGTCGGTGAGTACTCAACAACTTCATGCAATTCACACACACACACACACACCATCACTGAATGTCTTGGCAAATGTGTTTTTTCAGTGGCCAAAATCAAACGGCACAACAGGCTATGCTGCTATCAACTGAGCCAAATTATCGACTTGTATAAACAAATGTAAACATAATACCCTCTCTTTCTCTCCTAGGTATCAAGATCCCAGAAAACTGCGTGGCCCGTGTGCGAGTGGAGCTTCTCAAAATGGATGAGGAGGTAAAGAGGAGGCGCAAGGAGAGGGAGCAGCATGCCCAGGAGCAGAGGCTAGCCGAGCAGCGGCAGCTTCAGGACATACACCTGCTTGCCAAGCCCTACAGCCAGCCCCACAGCCAGTCTCAGAGCCACAGGACTCAGAACTTCTACCAGAGCCTGATCCAGGCCAAGCCTTTACAGGTCAAGCCTCTACTACAGCCCAAACCCCAGCCCAGCCCGATCAACCAGCTCCCCAGCATGGCCAGCATCTTCTCCCACTTCCCCCACCACTTCCCCTCCCTGCCCCCAATGCAGCCCGCTCCAACCTCCACCACCAAGCCCTTCCGGGTTGGGGAGGAGGTCCTGGACCTGACGGTGAGCTCCTCTCCCTCCCCAGACAGCACGGAGGGAGTCCTGGGCCTGATCAGCCTGACAGGGGGCTCCGACTTTGACCTGGAGAGACTGATATCGCGGCACGCACTCGCCGCCCAGAACACAGCACACATTCTGCAGCAACCTCTACAGCCACCGCTGATCAAACAGCGGCAGCTACAGTCGCCACAGCAGATACAACCACAGCTACAGCAGTGGTCAGATCAGCCTTTAATCAACAGCGCCCACCAGGACTACTATATCCTTGACCATCCAGACTCTCTGCCTTACTCTCTGTCCAGCCAGACAGCTACTAACCCCTCGACCTCTTCTACCTCCTCCTCTTCCTCCAACACAGTGGCTCATGTCTCGTCCCCCTCCACCCCCTCTCACTTCTCCTCCTCGGCCCTTGCCCCCTCAGAACAGCAGCCCCTCCCTCTAGCCAACAGCCACTGCAGCACGGACACACTCATCAACGCGCGCGAGGTCCTGGACAACATGATGCGGACCAGTGTGGACCGCCAGTCGGTTATCCAGTACCAGCCGAACGAATGGGACTCTGCGTAACAACCTCTTCAGTGTGGCTGTCTGTCCTCTAGCTGCTGAGCGGGAACGCTCCCCTCAGGGCCTAGTCACACCACTGCCTGTCCTGTGCTCTTCTCTTCCCCATCCCTCTCCAGGCTCTGGATCCACAGGCCAGGGGCACGTTCACGAGACCAAATGGTTTGGTCTCATTCGGAGATGGTGAACGAATGACCCGGGTGGAATTGGCCGGGTCCCTTCATTGAGAGAGTAGGGGGGCTCAAAACCACAGTTTCTACACCGAGACTTGACTCATTTGAAGAAACACAATTCCACCTGGGTTTGATTTTGTTTTTAAGAATATCAAAAGCGCATGTGCTTTTTAAATGATCCATCACAGTTGGAATTGTGTTGCTTTGTTGAGGAAATCACAATGTATAAACATATTTTTCTAGAACCACAGCTTCCCCTTCTGGTTATGTTGGGTATCATTGGTAACGTTGCTGGCTTCCAACTGCCTTTCATGCACATCTGTTGTGTGTTTGCTTTTCTGTGTTGCCTCATCACCATTGCATCGACTTGAATTGGGCTATCTTGCAACGCTTGGTTTGATTAAACCAAGGGCTCCACTCAAAAACTTCAAACTGGAAAAATCAACACAGGGCAGATTGGTTCATAGGGGTGAAATGTTTTAGTTTTAGCCCCTTCCTCTCCCTTGTGTCCCCCTCTCCCTGCAGTTTCTATCATCACTCACGCCTGTGTCTCGCTTTTAAAAAAAGAAGGGAGGGGGAAAAGAAAAGTCTGCCATTGTAACAGTGCCTTTGGAAACCTACTTAAATGTAGTCTTTGAAACCCATATAGGCCTAATGTATAGATTTATACTCGAAGCATTGGCATCTTAATTTATTATATTTGTATTTAACTTACCCCACTGTTGAATCTATGATGGTGGTGAGCCAGGGATAGCCCCCACACCACAACTCAGTATGTGTATGCCTGTCTGTGGACCCTACACTATAGCGGTCTCTTCAGCCCATCGGCAGACTGTGTTGGAACCCTGCTTTCCCAGGCCTTGTGATAAACCGAGAACAGGGGTTAGATGGGATAGATACTGCTGGTTTAATGCAATTGGGTGGATGGTTTTAAAATGGTGTCAAATATCCAACTTTTTAAGTCTACACAACATTCATCCAACGATGTGACCCATGGTTTGCTTTTCATTTGAAGTTCTCAGGAAAGTGTCGAGTGCATTTGTTATTTTGTTTTGTTCAACTTTCTGACCAATATTAATATGAATTTGTTTTAGTCCATATTATATGTATATCGTATATTATACATTTCAGAATCTGTGAGATATGTCTGTCTTTGTGAAATGGATGCACTGTATTTTGTTCATGAGAAGCCTGGGTAAGTTCAACCAATCAAAAGCAATAAACAAGACATTTAGAAGTCTAAGTACTGTTTATGCTCCACAGCCGAAGGTTATAGATTCACCTGTGCATGGTAAGAATTGTATTCCTCTTTCTTTCTGTTCTACTCGTAGTCTGTAGTTAAAGACATCTGAAATACTTATGAACTTTGTATAAACATTGTGATGGGGATAAAAGCAATGTGCTCTTGATGTTTTTGTCATCCTTGTTATTATGATAATTATAATTGTTATTTATATTTAAGGGACATGTTGTTTTTAGATTGTTTTCCTGATGATACTTTTGGTCAGGGATGTTTCTAGTTTTCAAGATTATAAAAACAAAAAAATAAGTTTATAGCCTGCCACCAAATAATATTGCACTGTGCTGTACAGGGTGGTTGGTTTGTTTCTTTTCAGTTCTTTTATCTGATTCTGCTTGTGACTTAAGTAGAATCGTTCCAACTTTTACAGCTTCTGCCAGAACTTTAGAATGCAAAGAGATACCAAAGTATTCCACCCCCCTGTAGTTACTGGCTAGATCTGACCTATTATAGCAATCTCAGGAAGAAATCTTAGACATGTATTGATTGGCGGGGAGTTAAGAGAAATGTTATTGTTTTCCCTAACAACAGTGGTGAAACTAACCAATACACATTTTAGTACTATTTTATTTCTTCATTCTGTGCTGCGACTCTTGCTGTATTTTTTTATGTTTGAGACTTGTGATGGGTTTGTTTGTCGGTAAGTGTTGTGAATTGTTGGTGATTTTAAGTGTTTATGCTATCTTAGGGCAAAGATCAAATTCTGTTTCTTTTATGGAACATTATCTGTTGTCGTCTTTTTTTTAATACATTTTAATGCTGACAAAGATTTTGAGCAGATTTGCACTTGGATATACTTGTATGTGCAGATTCTTTACCCACTTTCTGACAGATTCAAACATAACCCAGACATCCAATAGCTCAGGCCCGTGTTCTCGTAGTTACCCATCTCATAGCCCTCTCTCTCTCTCTCTCTCTTGTGCTTCAGATTGTCCTAAATATAATTCCTCATCAGGCACATTCCAATAAATCCAAACATTTTCTCAATCTAACAGTTTGTGTCCCATGCTTCACCTATGGCCAATGGACTGTGTGGTATAACGCTCACATGAAGTAATATGCATTATAAACCTGGGGAAACGGACAAACACGGTTTGAAAAAATTAACAGCAATTTATCTTTTAGCTAGGTCTTTTTCATTTTCCGAAATTTGCACTAAGAATGGCATAATCAAGTTACTGTTGTCTGTTAACATTGAGAGTTGCAAGCTTGTTGTATTCCTGACCTTTTGATGGATTGCATTTTTGTATAACTGTAACCATCCTTGTTTCTTCAGCTTTAAAAAAAAAATAGTACACGTTTTTTTTGAAGTATCACATTAAAATAATTTATTGCTAACAAAAACAACTAAAAACATGCTACTGATTGTATGTATTTTTAAACAAAGGTTATTTTTTCTGTAAACTGTGTTCAGCACTTTTATTCTGGGTTGTGCTTTTGTTTTTCTATATATTTATAATTTAGATCGAAATGTATATATTGTAAAAAAAATATATTAAAAGCCTTTCGACTAATTCTTTAAAGGTTTTCTACTCATAACAAAAGGAAGGAATATATCATAGTGCAATCTTAACTTTGTAAACCAACAACAAATAAAACTGAAGATTGCAAAAATGGTGTTTACCTTTTTTTTATTGTGAATAAAGACCTTCTGGAGCGGCTGTGGCCTATACGTGCATAAATGAACACATACACTTCTTAAACAGATGGTGATTAATACTTCTGACTACGGCTCCGTTTACACAATTCTGATATTTTCCGTTTACACGGCCCAATTCGGATCTTTTGTCCAATTATTGTCAAAAGACCAATATGTGGGAAAAGTTCTGAATCGGCTGCCTGTGTAAATACAGCCCAAGGCCTTTATTTCATGTGACAGACTTTGCTATGCAGAGTCCTTGCAAGTCCTCACATCACTGGAGTGATGTGACTGATTTTAGAACAACTTGGGTTAACTCCCAATTCTTCCCAAAATAGAGGCAGTACCAATTATGTGTATATAAACCCTGGATATTTGATGCTGTGTATTGGCCAATTAGAGGCTTTGAAGCCACATTCTATAGAGCTGGGTTTCCCAAAGTCGTTTTTTTGCCCTAGCACTACACAGCTGATTCAGATACCCAAAGCTTGATGAGTTGGTTATTTTAATCAGCTGTGTAGTGCTCAAGCAAAAAACAATGTCCACCCAGGGAGGGCCCCAGGATGACTTTGTGAAACCCTGCTATAGAATACCACAGTATGACTTATAATACCCATAAAACCTAGAGGTCAAACAGGGAAATGGTTCCAATCATTTTTCCACCATTCATTTTTTCCCATAGGGGATTTTAGAAACACTTCAAATAAGGGCTGTGATTGGTGTAGGCTTATCCTGGTGAGGTTCTGATAACCGTGTAAATCTCTCTAGGAAAAGGTGACTTTTCAATATATTCATCTGGATTTATCCTCCAAAATAAAACGAATCAGCTGCTAATGTGGCTATCATAAAGAACTGCAAATGCCATGATAATCTGGACGAGACTGCTGAATTGAGGCAAAGGTATGAATCTATCTGTTCGCTAAATGTAGTAATGAATAAATAGGTTAGATTCCTTTAAATTGACACAACCTGATGGCAAATGTATCTGCTAGATATGACATCCAGGGATTTGTAGTTTTACATTATGCTAATTTGCATTTTTGAATCTGAGATTTACATGGTTACCAAAACGTCACGCCAGGGTAAACCTACACGAAACACAGCCCTTATTTTAAGTGTTTCTAAAATCCCTTGTGGGAAAAATGATTGGAACCATTTCCCTGTTTGACCGCTAGGTTTTCTGGGTATTATGACACTCCCACATGGCAGCCGGTGGTTTCAAAGCCTCTAATTGGCCAATTATTAGCATTAGCTATAAATGACTACTCCTGAGATGTGCCAATTTGGTACTCCTCCGAAGGTGCAGTCCTCCATAGGAATTCATTTTTATTTTTACCTTTATTTAACTAGGCAAGTCAGTGAAGAACAAAATCTTATTTTCAATGATGATGAAACATCCTCAGTAGCCTATACCATGAAATTGCCTCACTTCATGTTAAACAAACTAGTCTACCATTTTGAACTAAGCAAGCTGCTAAATCGTTCATTTTGCCCAGGCTACTGTAGGCTATCTGAAATTAGATGTAGGCCTATCAAGTGCTATATGCTACTTGTATTTTAGTCAGTAGGCCTAGCCACGGTCTATTGAAATGACAAGTCAATCTCGTAAATAGGCCATTTATAACGGTTTGTGTAAAAACGCCACAATTGACACACAATAGCCTAACATTCGATTTGTTTCGTTTAATAAGGGTGAAGTATATTTGTCTTGAGACATATACAAATTCCTTTATTAGTCACATTAGCTCACAATAATTATTATTTTGATTGAAAACACAATTTCGCTTCTTAGGTCATTAGGAGTTAAATCGACATTTCTTCTTAATTCAGTCAATAACGGGGAAGGCGTTTATAGGCTAAATATGGCAACTCCTCTTGCTGCGAAAATAAATGTTTGGGTTAGTTTCAAGGTCTACCCTGGTGGTGGTGCTCGTGCTTCAAAGTTATGTAGCAATCAAAGGTGACAACAATGCATGCCATGGACGTTTCCCGATTGCTTTGAATGTTCAAAATTATAGTGTACGAACACTTTTAAAGCCTCAAAGGAAAATATCATAATCCAACCTTCAAAACGAGTCATTTTTGACGAGCCACAGAGTTCAAATAGCTACTTTAGGTAACTTTGCTATTTAGCTTTCTAGCACATTCAATAACTTATTTGTAAACAATTGACAAGCTAGCTAGTTAGCTACCACATGTTCTTGTCAAACTGTCAACAGAGTAGCTAGCAAGCAACACGATATGCCATATAACAGTCTAATAACTACTTGAGGGCAAATAAATCCGATTTGTTTCTAACTTCAAACCTCCAACACAGGTAGTTTGAAATATCTTGAAAGATTCCATGTGCTTTTTGGCTGTTCAAACTGCATGAAAAGGAACAGATTCTAAAAGGATATACAGTTGAAGTCGGAGGTTTGCATACACCTTAGCCAAATACATTTAAACTCAGTTTTTCACAATTTCTGACATTTAATCCCAGTAAAAAATTCCCTGTGTTAGGTCAGTTAGGATCACCACTATTTTAAGAATGTGAAATGTCAGAATAATAGTAGAGAATGATTTATTTCAGCTTTATTTCTTTCATTACATTCCCAGTGGGTCAGAAGTTTAAATACACTCAATTAGTATTTGGTAGCATTGCCTTTAAATTGTTTAACTTGGGTCAAACGTTTCGGGTAGTCTTCCACAAGTTTCCCACAATAAGTTGGGTGAATTTTTCCATTCTTCCTGACAGAGCTGGTGTAACTGAGTCAGGTTTGTAGGCCTCCTTGCTCGCCCACAATTGTCTATAGGATTGAGGTCAGGGCTTTGTGATGGCCACTCCAATACCTTGACTTTGTTGTCCTTAAGCCATTTTGCCACCACAACTTTGTAGTATGCTTTGGGTCATTGTCCATTTAGAAGACCCATTTGCGACGAAGCTTTAACTTCCTGACTGATGTCATGAGATGTTGCTTCAATATATCCACATAATTTTCCTTCCTCGTGTAACAGTATAGCTTCCGTCCCTCTCCTCGCCCCTACCTGGGCTCGAACCAGGGACCCTCTGCACATATCTACAATAGCCACCCTCGAAGCATCGCGCCACAAAAGCCATGGCCCTTGCAGAGCAAGGGGAACCACTACTTCAAGGTCTCAGAGCAAGTGACGTCATCGATTGAAACGCTATTAACGAGCACCACCGCTAACTAGCTAGCCATTCCACTGGAATTGTGATAACGTGAATTAGAAGTGGAAAAATCTGTCTGTAAAAATTAATGCTTTTAGGTCTTAATTTAAGGTTAGGGTTAGGCATAAGGTCAGCAGTGTGGTTATGGATTGGTTGGTAGCTAGTGGGCAGGACAAGATGAAAAAAGGGGACACACTTTTTTCACAGCACTTTGATACAAACTTATTTTCCCTAACCTTAACCTAAGTCTCCTAATCTGCTATGTTAATTATCCTAACCTACTGCGAAAAAGTAACTTTGGTTTAAATATCACCTGCGTCCTGCTAACCCTCAACACGGGGGCCCCACAGGGGTGTATGCTTAGTCCCCTTCTGTACTCCCTGTTCACCCACGACTGCGTGGCCACGCACGACGGTGGTAGGCCGGATCACCGGCGACGATGAGACCAGAACCACAATCTCTCCCTCAACGTTAGAAAACGGGGGGCGAGCACGTCCCATGGACGGGCTGCAGTGGATTGGGTTAAGAGCTTCAAGTTCCTCCATGTCCACTAAGAATTTTAAATGGTCCACACACACGCGCACCGTCGTAAAGAAGTCGCAACAGCTCCTCTTCCCCCTCAGGAGGTTGAAAAGGCCAAATCATGTCCCCCTGCCCCCAAAAATGTAAGCTGTTTTTAGATTGACGTTGCTAACTACTGTACTTATTTACCTCACCATCTAGCTAGCCAGACAGCTAAATAAAACTAACATTAGCTAGATAGCTACTGTAACTGCTATTGTATGTAGATTGCACTTCAATGGCATTCCTTGAGGAGATTTTTTATTTTATCTTTCCAACTAGGTGAAGTACTATGAAGGCACCACTTCAAGAGGTGCAACATTCAGAGAAATTTGTTAAGCAGTTAACTACTATTACATACCTGGACAGATTTAGCTTTGTACAACTATTCTTCAACAACCATATAGCCATATAGCTATATAGCTAGATATATATAGCTCCATATAGCTAGTTAGTCATCTACATGTTGCTAGCTATACATATAGTTCAGTGGAGGCTGCTGAGGGGAGGATGGCTCATAATAATGTCTGGAATGGAGTAAATGGCATGGTATCAAACACATGTGGTTGATACCATTCCATTGACTCCATTCCAGCCATTTTTATGAGCCGTCCTCCCCTCAGCAGCCTCCACTGATATAGTTATGTCTGTCATATTGAGGTATCTATCTATAAGTTAAACCTGATAAATCAAATGGATAGGTGTAAGCAATTATGGTAATTCCAAATGTCACGGCCCCTCCTCTGCAGTGCAGGGGCGGTTTCTCCTGCAGGCAGAGGAGGGTCATTAGTGATTGGAGTCACCTGGGCTCAGGGTATTTAAACTGCTTCACTAATCTCTCTGCTCCTCCAGGTATGATCCTGTTTGTTTGTTCCTTTGTAGTTTTACTTACTTTTACTTAATATTTCATATTCACACACACAGATTCATGCATCCCTGCACTTTACATACACCTTACATTATGATACTTTCACACCTCATTCCCTTTTCTTTTTTTAAAGTTAATAGTTTTGGTTTACAATAAAGAACATTTTTGATTGGCCTATACCTGTTGTTCGTGTCCCCTCATTTTTTGCCACAGGCTATGAGCCGGCCTGTGACACAAATGTACTTCGACTTGAGTATTTCAACAACTCTTCTCTTCCAACTTGTTAGGCAACCATATAGGAGGGTGATTTTTACTAAGGAGGAGAAGGAGGCCGTGCTGACCGATGCATGGTGGCAATTTCGGAGTGAAGCCAAAATCAATCTACACTTCTTCTGATGGGGAATTGTCTTTAAAAAAAAGCCCTTTCTCCCCAATTTCGTGGTATCCAATTGTTAGTAGCTACTATCTTGTCTCATCGCTACAACTCCCGTACAGGCTCGGGAGAGACGAAGGTTGAAAGTCACGCGTCCTCCGATACACAACCCAACCAAGCAGCACTGCTTCTTAAAACAGCGCGCATCCAACCCGGAAGCCAGCCGCACCAATGTGTCGGAGGAAACACCGTGCACCTGGCAACCTTGGTTAGCGTGCACTGCACCCAACCCGCCACAGGAGTCGCTGGTGCGCGATGAGACAAGGATATCCCTACCGGCCAAACCCTCCCTAATCCGGACGCCGCTAGGCCAATTGTGCGTCGCCCCATGGACCTCTCCAGTTACGACAGAGCCTGGGCGCGAACCCGGGGTCTCTGGTGGCACAGCTAGCGCTGCAGTACAGCGCCCTTAACCACTGCGCCACCCGGGAGGCCCCCTGATGGGGAATTGTCAAGGAGGTGGACAGCTGGGCAAGGGAAGTTACCTTTTGTTTATCAATCACATTCTATTATATCTGAAATGATTATGATTTCAATTAATGTCATTTCAGAGAGCACATAATGTTTCAATTTGTCACGTTTGCTTAAAGGTCAGTACCCTGTCTACTTGCCAGAAGTTTGAGAGGGCGAAGACTGTCGCGCCGGACTTGAAGCCCATCGAAGTTGTTACACCATGGCACATGATCGGTAAGTGTCCCAATTCAAAATTTGCACTGAAGTTTTTTAATGGTTGCTTTATTTGACCACAAGCAGAGTTAAATATTATATAATATGTGTGTGTCAGCATGCTTACAAATATGAAAATATGCATACTGTATGACACATATGGGTAAGAATAACGTAATCTTCTCTCTAACACTTTAAATGTTAGGGGTGGACCTTATCGGACCCTTCACTGAATCCAGCAATGGCAACAGCTGGTGTCTGACGGCGACCGATCACTTTACCAAGTGGTTGGAGGCAATATCCATTAAGGTCAGTAAAGGAAGAGTATGTGCTTAAATCTAAATTCTCTTCTGTAACTCATTAAAAAGGGTTCTTGGAACCAAAAATAGATTTTTGTTTTGCATGATACCCATCAAGGACGAGACTGGCAAGGCCATCTCCAATGCAATGATGGACATCTTCAACACCCACGGTTCTCCTGAGGTCATCTTGAGTGACCAAGGTTAGGAACGCTGGAACAAGGTACAGATGTTATATTCTGTCACCAATTGTTTGTTTTTATTTATTTTTTACAATTTGTTGTTTTTCTATGGACATATTTCACTATCTTACATTGTCAGTAGATATCGCTTTCCTACCCCCTCCAGGTTTGGTAAATGGACCAACCAGACCCTCAAGACTGCCATGGGCAAGTCCCTTGATTGGTACCAGGAAGGGTGGGCGAACAACCTGAATGTAATTCTCTTTGAACACAACAGCAGCATCCAGGCCTCCACTGACTACGGACTGGGGGCTGCAGCTGTTGACTGAGGTAAACAATGCAATTATATATACAATTATTGCATATACTGTAGTCTTTCAAATGTGATTGACTCAGTGTTGATGGTTGTCTATTGCTATTTTTGTATAACGTACTTTCAGATCACTGAAACTCCACCTGATGTGGTGGAAGTTGTCGAACCAGATCAGAATGCCTTTGAGGACCACCTTCAGGCACGGGCTGAGAAGGATGTGGAGGTTTCTGACAAGGTAAAAATGATTGTCCGTTATTTTATTTTCTGGCCCTCCAAGGCATATGTAAGAAATGTCTTTGTAATATGAAATATAATTGCATTTATTCCTGTTATCAATCAAGGTGACTGAACATGGACAAGACGCAGGAGAAACAGAAGGAGAACTACAGGAGCAGAATCAAGAAAGGGAACCAAGTGCTACAACATCCGGGCAAATTACTTGGTTTGGAAGAAGCGCGACAGGAAGGTGAGACCTGGAAAACCTCGCTGCTCTTTCGCTCCTAGCGGGGGGTCAACATCTGTTAAAATGAATATTAAAAAAGCTCAGATAATAACTATATGCATTTGCACAAAATAGCTTGAAGCTAGTTTTAGTTTCCCTAACACTGATATTTTTTTTATCTTTGTCTTCCTAGGGTTACCTCGGTGAAAGCCAACAATCTTCTTCAGTTGGACGGTCAAGCACTGAAGCCCAATAGACAAAGTATGTTAAGTTTTGGTTGACATTTGAGAAGGCAAGAAATTGTAGTTTTGCTGAAAGCACCCCCCCATTCACATCGACAGGGCTGCAGGGGAACGGGTCGAGTGCTTCAAGTACCTCTGTGTCCGAATCACTAAGGACTTAAAATGGTCCCCCCCCCAAGGAGGTTGAAAAGGGGCCGAGCTCCCTGCCATCCAGGACCTCTGTATCAGGCTGTGTGAAAGAAAGGCCCGGGAAATCGTAAAACTCCAACCACCCAAGCCATAGACTGTTTGCACAGCAAGCATCAAGTCTGACACCACCAGGATCATGAACAGCTTCTATCCCATACCATAAGATTGCTAACAAAATGGTTATGCTGACTGAGTTGACCTTTGAATTGTATTATTATTTTTGCACTCTCTATGCACATTCACAGGTCCCTACAAAGTACTCCCACTGATACTCCAACACACATATAAACACGTATCCATCATTTGCTCACGCACACATAATACACATTTATACTGACTCCACTCAAACCCACTCACATACAATCATCATATATCCTGATGCCTAGTCACCTTACCCTGTAAATATCTACCTCTCGATCCAGTATCCCTGCCCATTGTAAATACGGTAATGGAACTGACCCTGTATTTAGTATGCTTACTATACTTACTTTATCATGTTCTTATTTTTATATATCGTGTGTTTTTGTTCTACCTTGTTATTTTTAGTGCTACGTTGTTAATCACTGCATTGTTGGCGTTAGAGCTTGCAAGATAGACATTTAACAGTACTTTTGTACATACGACATTCAAAACCTGAAGTTCCGTGAAAAGTGTTTCCCGAAAAAAAAGACGGGCATTGACCTACTTCCTGAAAGTCACAACGTGCGTGATGACGTCAAGATACTCACCTGCACGCTGTACCGCCAAATGGATAAACCCCTTTATGCTCTTCAGGTAGCTTTTTCAACGATTTCATTTAATGCTAAATCTGACAGCGGCAAGTGTCTAAACCACGAACTATTATTTTGAGTTGGACTTTACTGGAGTTGCTTTGACGTTTTACAGGTAGGCAATGAAAACACATTTCGAACACTTTTTCTATCTCAACAACCATTAACATTTTCATTTGAGTTCTGTCAACATGTCATATGACCAGTGGTGTAAAAATACTTAAAGTACTACATACTTAATTCGTATTTTGGGGTATCTGTACTTTACTATTTATATTTTTGACAACTTTTACTCCACTACATTCCCAAACAAAACAATAAAGTACTCCATACATTTCGAATGCTTTGCAGGACAGGAAAATAGTCAAATGCACGCACTTATCAAGAGAATATCCCAGGTCATGCCTAAAGCCTCTGATCTGACTTACTCACTAAACACATACTTTGTAAATTATGTCTGAGTCTTGGAGTATGCCCCTGGCTATCCATAAATTAAAATAAGAAAATTGTGCGTTTGGAATGTGAAATGATTTTTACTTTTTATTCTTAAGTATATTTTTGCAATTACATTTACCTTTGATAGTTAAGTATATATGAAACCAAAGACTTTTACTCTAGTGGTATTTTACAAGGTGACTTTTATTTGAGTCATTTTAAGGTATCTTCACTTTTACTCAAATATGACAATTGGGTACTTTTTCCACCACTACATATGACACTCATAGCAGCATGATAACATTTTAGTCCACAAACCATTACTGAACTGTATCCTGAAAATTGTACTGTTGGGAGTTTTTGCTAGGGAAATGTCAGTGCAATACTATTCTATGTTTCGTTAAGCACTTATTAGAAGGTCCCACTGAGTAAATTGTATAAACAGATTAGGGATTACAATGACATTGTGTCTAACTGCTCTACAACTCTAGTGGGTCAGCCTCAGTGATGATAACGGTACAGGGGGTCCTGTCTACTTTGGGGTGACTGGGTTGAGAGGTAGCTGGTCTGTTTGAGAGAGGGAGGCCAGGCTGTCAGCTGAATGTCCCACTCCCCCTCGCCTGCCTCCTCACCCTACCCTACTGGTTCTGCCACACATGCAGGTTTCTGCCTGCCGAGGACTTTCACAACAGTTTCGACGCTGCATTCCCAAATGCCTGTGTCTTCTCTTATCTGTTGATTCGTTCAAAGCTGGCTTCATAAATCTATTCTCTAATCTACTAGTTTCACCTAAATCCAAGGTTGCTTTTTGGCCAATTGACTTTCTCAGGAATTGTCTCATTCAAACTATCCAGTCATGGTGTAACTGAAGCTAATGTCACAGGATGCACACACATTAACAGCAATGAGCATATTATTGAGTTAACAATAAATGTTTGTTTACATACGCTGGTAATTTAATCTATGTAAGTGGTCAGTAATCCTCAGCTCTTTAAAGCAGTTAATCTAAGGTTGAAGGCCCATGGTAATTAATCACATTCCCTAAGATTATAGGCCTATTGTAGTTGTAAAGCATGTTGTGAATGGTTGTACAATGTACACTATACATATACAGAAGTATGTGGACACTCCTTCGAATTAGTGGATTCGGCTATTTCAGCCACACTCGTGGCTGACCGATGTATAAAATCGAGCACACCGCCATGCAATCTCCATAGACAAACATTGGCAATAGAATGGCCTTATAGAAAGAGGTCTGTGACTTTCAATGTATCACCATCATAGGATGCCACCTTTCCAACAAGTCAGTTCGTCAAATTTCTACCATGCTGGAGCTGCCCCAGTCAGCTGTAAGTGTTGTTATTGTGAAGTGGAAACGTCTAGGACAAACAACGGCTTAGCCGCGAAGTGGTAGGCCACACGAACTCACAGAACGGGACTGCTGAAACGTGTAGAGTGTAAAAAATGTCTGTCCTCAGTTGCAACATTCACTACCAAGTTCCAAACTGCCTCTGGAAGCAACGTCAGCACATTAACTGTTCGTCGGGAGTTTTATGAAATGGGTTTCCAGGGCCGAGCAGCCGCACACAGGCCACTTAGTTCTAGTGAAAGGAAATCTTAAGGCTACAGCACACAATGACATTCTTGACAATGCACGGGTGCTTCCAACTTTGGGGCAGCAGTTTGGGGAAGGCCCTTTCCTATTTCAGCATAACAATGCACCCTTGCACGAAGAAAGGTCCATACAGAAATGGTTTGTCGAGCTCTGTGTGGAAGAACTTGACTGGTCTGCACAGAGCCCTGACCTCAACCCCATCGAACACCTTTGGGATGAATTGGAACGGCGACTGCGAGCCAGGCCTAATCGCCCAACATCCGTGTCCAACCTCACTAATGCTCTTGTGGGTGAATGGAAGCAAGTTCCCGCAGCAATGTGGAAAGCCTTCCCAGAAGAGTGGAAGCTGTTATAGCAGCAATGAGGGGACCAACTCCATATTAATTCCCATGATATTTGAATGAGATGTTTGACCAGCAGGTGTCTACATACCTTTTGTTCATGTAGTGTATATATTCTGCAAACAATGTAATTGTCAGTGGTAGCCTACGTAATCGCTCTTCTGAATAATTAAACTGAGACTGTAGGTGCACTGTAATCACAATGTGGCTTCTGGCTCTGCAAACCACCATTTTACATTTTTGGGCTTGCCTGTTTTGCATGTTATTTTGGCATTAATACGTGTCACATATCAGTTTACAAACCATGTAAAATATATATATACACAGCTGAAGTCAGAAGTTTACATGCATTTAGATTGGAGTCATTAAAACTTGTTTTTCAACCACTCAAAATGTCTTGTTAACAAACTAAAGTTTTGTCAAGTCGGTTAGAACATCTACTTTCTGCATGACAAGTCATTTTTCCAACAATTGTTTACAGACAGATTATTTCACTTATAATTCACTGTCTCACAATTCCAGTGGGTCAGAAGTATACATACACTGATGTCATGTCTTTAGAAGCTTCTGACAGGCTAATTGACATCGTTTGAGTCAATTGGAAGTGTATCTGTGGATGTACTTCTGTGCGAAAAGTGCAAATCAATCCCAGAACAACAGCAAAGGACCTTGTGAAGAAGCTGGTGGAAACAGGTACAAAAGTATCTATATCCACAGTAAAATGAGTCCTATATCGACATAACCTGAAAGGCCGTTCAGCATGGAAGAATCCACTGCTCCAAAACCGCCATAAAAAAGCCAGACTACGGTTTGCAACTGCACATGGGGACAAAGATCGCATTTTCTGTAGAAATGTCCTCTGGTCTGATGAAACAAAAATAGAACTGTTTGGCCATAATGACCATCGTTATGTTTGGAGGAAAAAGGGGGAAGCTTGCAAGCCGAAGAACACCATCCCAACCGTGAAGCACGGGATGGCAGCATCATGTTGTGCGGGTGCTTTACTGCAGGTGGGACTGGTGCACTTCACAAAATAGATGGCATCATGAGGCAGGAAAATTATGTGGATATATTGAAGCAACATCTCAAGTCAGGAAGTTAAAGCTTGGTTGCAAATGGGTCTTCCAAATGCACAATGACCCCAAGCATACTTCCAAATTTGTGGCAAAATGGCTTTAGGACAACAAAGTCAAGGTGTTGGAGTGGCCATCACAAAGCCCTGACCTCAATCCTATAGAAAATGTGTGGGTAGAACTGAAAAAGCGTGTGAGCAAGGAGGCCTACAAACCTGACTCGGTTATACCAGCTCTGTCAGGAGGAATGGGCCAAAATTCACCCAATTTACTGTGGGAAGCTTGTGGAAGGCAACCCAAAACTTTTGACCCAAGTTAAACAATTTAAAGGCAATGCTACCAAATACTAATTGAGTGTATGTAAACTTCTGACCCACTGGGGATGCGATGAAAGAAATAAAAGCTGAAATATCATTCTCTCTACTATTATTCTGACTTTTCACATTTTTACTAGGATTAAATGTCAGGAATTGTGAACTGGAGTTTTAATGTATTTGGCTAAGGTGTATGTAAACTTCCGACTTCAACTGTGTGTGTGTGTGTGTGTGTGTGTGTGTGTGTGTGTGTGTGTGTGTGTGTGTGTGTGTGTGTGTGTGTGTGTAAGTTAATAAAGCCACATACAAACATGGTCTCTTTTTTTTGTTTTCTTGAGTAAGGCAGCTCCAAAATGCCGATGTTTTAGCCTAGCTCAGTGCTTTCTGTGGTGGTGGGGCAAGCCAGCAGAAAATACGTAAATTCAAGCCCCTTTGGTGCTGCCATAGAGTTACATTAGAAGTGCCCATCCAAGAAGGCTCATTGTCATTGGCCACAAATAAAATTACGATAAATCACATACAGTAACTTTTATTGGACTGATCATGTCAACATCATACTTTCAGGCCCTAACAATTTGTAGGCCCTAACAGTTTGTGGGCACCGTTTGTCACCGTTAAAGTGCAATTAATGTATTGTTTAGTGTTATGTACTGGCTTTGCTGGAATGCATCGCGTTACCCATCGCTCCACAAAAGCCGCGGCCCTTGCAAGGGGAACTCTGGTTGTTCCCCTCTGCAAGGGGAACAACCACTCCAAGTCTCAGAGCGAGTGACGTTTGAAACGCTATTAGCGCGCACGCCGCTACCTAGCTAGCCAATTCACATCGGTTACACCAGCCTAATCTCGGGAGTTGATAGGCTTGAAGTCATAAACAGCTGCTGGCAAACGCACAAAAGTGCTGTTTGAATGAATGCTTACAAGCCTGCTGCTGCCTACCACCGCTCAGTCAGACTGCTCTAGCAAATCATAGACTTAGTTATAACATAATAACACACAGAAATACGAGCCTTAGGTCATTAATATAGTAGAATCTGGAAACTATCATCTCGAAAACAAGACGTTTATTCTTTCAGTGAAATACAGAACCGTTACGTATTTTATCTAAGGGGTGGCATCCATTAGTCTATGTTCCTGTTACTTTGCACAACCTTCAATGTTTTGTCATAATTACATACAATTCTGGCAAATTAGGCGGCCCAAACTGTTGCATATACACTGACTCTGCGTGCAATGAACGCAAGAGAAGTGACACAATTTCACCTGGTTAATATTGACTGCTAACCTGGATTTCTTTTAGCTAAATATGCAGGTTTAAAAATATATACTTTTGTGTATTGATTTTAAGAAAGGCATTGATGTTCATGGTTAAGTACACATTGGAGCAACGATACGCACCGCATTGATTATATGCAACGCAGGTCACGCTAGATAAACTAGTAATATCATCAACCATGTGTAGTTAACTAGTGATTATGATTGATTGATTGTTTTTTCTAAGATAAGTTTAATGCTAGCTAGAAACGTACCTTGGCTTACTGCATTCGCGTAACAGGCAGTCTCCTCGTGGAGTGCAATGTAATCAGCTGGTTAGAGTGTTGGACTAGTTAACTGTAAGGTTGCAAGATTGAATCCCTAGAGCTGACAAGGTGAAAATCTGTCGTTCTGCCCCTGAACGAGGCAGTTAACCCACTGTTCCTAGGCCATTGAAAATAGGAATGTGTTCTTAACTGACTTGCCTAGTTAAATAAAGGTGTAAAAACTAAATTAAAAATCGGACAAATCAGTGTCCAAAAATACCGATTTCCGATTGTTATGAAAACTTGAACTCGGCCCTAATTAATCGGCCATTCCGATTAATCGGTCGACCTCTGGTCTCAATCCGTGTTTTCTTTTACATTCCAAAATACCTGAAGATTGTTGGCATGCTTGGGCAGTGTACTGTGAAGATTTCCGACTATACATTGTGGTGGAACTATGCCTAATGTAGTAAAACATTAGCCATAGCTCAGCAACCCCCACTTGCACTGAAAGCAAGCTTCCCAGTAGTAGAGCAACAGTGGTTTGCTAGGTTGATGTAAACTTGAGAAGTACAATATTTGCTCTGCTAGGAACATGACACGTATTTGCCCCTGCGTGCTAACCTAGTGCAGCTGGGGCCTACTGACTGAAGTGCGAGTGATTGTTTACCTGCTGTAGGAGCGCCTATTCTTAAGAGGTGTTTGCTTTTTTGCAGGCCTCTAGGAATACTATGTGGGTTTTTTTTTACTCTACCTCTATTTTCCCCAGGTCTATTAATAATTCATGATTCAGTATGGGTCTGTGTTAGGTAAAGTAAGCGGAGTAAAAACAGGGAGGCTATGCAGCTGTTCTGATCCTACTTCCTTATTACTACCAAAGTCGCACAATAGAGAATGCCCCCTTGGTCCTGCAATTTACCTTTGAAGGCCTTCAAATTACAAATCTCTATTTAACCCCTCCCTCCTCTTCCCCAACCAAATTGGGGAGATGGGTAGAAATAAATATCATGCATTATTATGTGGAGATGCAATCTAAACCTTGTACTTCCTCATCACAAAGCACAATGACAGTGGTCTATATAAAGAGACCTTTGCTAGGGCCTTTGGTGAAGTAAACACTCTTTTAATTATTAATAGCCCAGTGTACTCATACCCTCTGGTAACCATAGTACCAGGCATGACTAATCCAGTCCCATAACCTGGGCTTCCATGGGAAAGTAGTACCTGACTGAGCTCACGCCAGAATGGGAATATCCTTCCTCTCAGTGCATAGGCCTATACCATCAACATCGGATATATGATTATGAAATAGCTTTTGCAAACTGTAGAGGCTAGGTGTCATTTGGAGACCACCTCTGTCTCTTCTGTGTCTGGACAGTATGGACAGTATGGGGACTGGGGGGTATCAGAGACGGTGGCTTGCTTAGATAAGGTGTAAAGCTCGCAGGGACAGACAACCATGTGCTTAGTACAGCTTCAGTGTGTCAGCTGGACAGAGCAGAGGTGACTCGGTCATATTCTGTCAGCCGGTTGTTGTTGAAACCAAACAGGACGTTACTGATTTGTCATGAATCTGAAACAGGCGCTGAAACTGGTCAGTTATTCGGTGACACCATCGGTAAGTGGTCTCTCTTGCAGGGGGTTATATTGTATCTGGAAAATCAAGTCCTCTGTGAAATTGCTAAATCTAATTTTATAGTGTGGTGTAAACATTTAATCAGTTTATCCATTTTGGGGTGGTTTTACCAGTCTTGTCTACCGTCCGTGTCACCACCATTTAAGCTAACCATTAGGTTAGGGAAGTGTTTAAAGGCTTATGTACTGTTATGATCAAACAATGTGAGTTTCCTGGCTGTAACGCCCCCTTAGTAATATGATAATGTGTCTAAATGAGTATGTTATTTCTCAAGTCTTGTTTAAGTTTCACATACAACTGTTTATCTGATGACTGGACTACAGTGACTCACATACTGTAATATTTTCCATCTGAACCTTTTTAATTAAGGTGTTTCATCTTTTCCACGTGGCACTATATAGAGTTTCACACTGGCAAAATTGGTTCCGCCTTAAATCCCTGGCAACAAAGGGGCAATAGAAAGTGCTGGAAGGGGAGGAGCCTCTCATTGATCCAGGTGGGATTTGTTTCTGCTAGGTGTTTTTACCCACAAAGCTATAGTGCTCAGGACCCTTAGCTATTGATAATCCACATTTATTTGATTTGAAGCACAGGGTCTTTAATTTCTTGGCCTCCAACATGGATTATGACATGGAATAAAAACCAGGGTGTTTTTTGAGTAGAGGTAATGTGAGGAAGCCACAGGTGTGTGTGTTGCTAGGCTCAACTCCCAGTGGGGAATGGAAGTGAGGTTCAGAGAAGAAGTGGTGAGTAAAAAGGACGCAGCTTTTATGGTCTTTTATGAAAGGCAGGAAAGTACCTGAAGATTTTGTTGCTTCCTTTTTAAGAAAGTGTGGCCTTTTTGATCTTGTCATGTAGGCTTTACTGTGTTATCTTTTTACTTTCACTCTCCAAGCTTATCTACTTCCTATGTCTGAAAGAGTTAGCCTTGTTATGGCTGGCTAGCCTCCCTTAGTATCATGCAGCCTAGTAGGTAAGAACCTAACGTAGCATGTGTAAATTAAACGCCTCTTCCTGTTCAAGACGAAGAGAAAAAAAACTGTTGGGGGAGGTTCTCTTCTGCACTGCTCAACCAATTAAGTAAATGTGAAGGAGGAGTTCAGGTGGAGTGTTGTGACGTCCAAAAGCAGAAGTGACATCACAGGCTCTCTTTCCTTTTCCCCTGAAAACCGGAGGCATCCGGTTGCATTCGCCCCCGCTGAGGGTCAGCAGGTAAAGGTTATTTCTAACATAGAGCATCTCCCCTGGAATAGCCAGGTGGGGGATGAATATACTTGGTGGTCAGGGAAAGGCTTGGTTTATTCCTAATGTTGGGGCCAAGGCCAGCACACTGGCTATAGGGTGGCATTAACTGGGGCTGCCCTTGCCAATTCTGTTACACAAAGTGTTTTCCTGTGCTGGTGACCTTTTCGGCTGTTAAAGTATACATATACCGTAGTAATTGTCAAGTAGGATTATGCAGAACGTTGGGCAATTCTGTGTAGATTTTTTTGATAATGTAACCTATTTGTATTATTTTGGGCACAAGTGAGTTTCAGCAACCAAAGCCAAGATTGTCGATTTGTCAGAATCCCAAGCAAAATACACTCATGAATGCTTGTTCACTACCCTTCTTTGTTAATGTTGTAGTCATGGAGACAGACATGTTTTCAGGAATAGTGACACTGATTAGACTGTAGAATGATAGCGTCAATGATATTTGCATACTGGCAGTCGGCCCCAGTCGGCCCGCAGATGAAAGGTGTCCACCGGAGGATGCATGTCAACTATATCCTATTTATTCATTTAATTCTATTACAGTAAAATACTTGACCCATGATTAAAACTATGTTGCTCTAGTGTCATTTTTAAAGATAAACCACCGTAATTTGGAGTCCTTACTTATCATGGGATGATCAAATAGTTGAAGAGCTGTGGGACTGCTGATATCTAGTCCTTCAGCCTAACGTTAATTAGACTGTTGTAAGAAATTATACTAGGTTAACCCTTAGCCCAAGTATTTTTGATCATAAACATACCATCTATAGCATGTATTCCACCTGCTACTCCACCATTAGTAAAATACTAGTGATTTATTGAGGATGCTTGTCCTCCTCAGTGGCTACCTGGCCATGTCTGTCTCACCTTGTTGACTGTTCTCTGACCTGTATGTTTGTCCTGACCCTGTAGGACAGTTAACAAAAGGGCAATTCCATGGTAACGGAATTATGCTGAGACTCAGATTTTTCACTTTAAAATGGATACCTAACAAAAACGATTGATTTTTAAAAGTTTAGCAAACTGCTAAACTCTATGCACAAGGACTACTTTTAACAATTTCCACAGACTATTTTACAAATGCCCATTTACAGGAAGAACTATGCAGGTACAAAGTTTGGTAACAGAATAAAACTGAGAGAGATTTTAACATAATTATTTTACCTAACTTTGCATCTGCATAATATTTCCAGTAAATGTTTTTGTAATTGATTTACTGTGTAGGTTGTTCAAAGTAGTCATTGTGCATAGTGCTGTATGGTTTGTTAGACTTTGAAATCAATCATTTTTGTTTGGCATACATTTTAAATTGGAAAATAAGTCTCAGCATAATTCCGTTACCGTGGAATTGCCCACAGACATCTAACACTCATCTCAATGCAACAATGCCTGTTCGTGTAATTGAACCTATGTAGAGTAGTAGGAACATGCACAATATATTTCCAGTATGTATGTTATTGAGTCAGACAGATGGTCAAGCATACACAGAATTTCTGATTTGTAAAAGTCGTCTTCTGGTTACATTTAATTTCCGATGCTGTAAATGTGTATTCTGCAGTAGTGTACATTACAACTTTCTTTGTCCCAATACATTCATTTGAATAAAGTGTGTGTGTGGGGCAAGGTTTCACACATCTCTGCAATACTTCTCTTGTCCTTCAGGGTAGTCCATCTTGCTGTACCAGTTTATGCAACTAGTACTGTAGTAGTAGGATACTTAAGCAATAAGGCCCGAGGGTGTGCGGTATATGCCCAACATGCCACGGCTAAGGGTTGTTCTTATACGCAACGCGGAGTGCCTGGATAAAGCCCTTAGCCGTGTTATATTGGCCAAATACCACAAACCCCCCGATGTGCCTTATTGCTATTATAAACTGGTTACCAACATAATTAGAGCAGTAAAAAATACATGTTTTGTCATACCCATTGTATAAGGTCTGATATACTATGGCTGTCAGACAATCAGCATTCAGGGCTCGAACCACCCAGTTTATAATATCAGAGATATGACCTGCAATGTTGTTTAGTTTTGAAATTAGATGTGGAATGTGTTCAGTATGTTAGTGTGGCACTGTCGTCGGTTCATGAATGTCCTCTGTTTGTATCCGGAGGCGTGTTCAATTGGATGAGGCTCGAAAAACATTGCAGATAGAAATTCATTGTGTAGCACAGACATAATTCTCTATTCCATATGACTAGAGAGCCATGGAGAACAACTCTAGTCAGCTCTATACATTGAGTTTCTACCTGCAGCGTTCTATAACGTTGCACCCCATTGAACAATGCCCTGGTGTCGGATGTCACAGCAAGGGCGGCCAGATGCGTCTCTCACTTTGTGGCCCCTCCCCCGTACCTGTCAGAGGAATGGAATGAGACAGGTGAGAGCACGCTGCAGTCGGCTCATTTTGACTCCTCTCCTCAGTCTCACAAACAACACAGTGGGGCTTGGCAACTGTCAATGTAAGGACATGAAACAACTGCTGCTTCTGTTGTGATAAAGTTGCTGGAGTTTATTCATGTTATGGTTTGTTGATGGTAAATGGAGAATGTCTGTGCTTTGCGATTGGTTTTACATGTTGTAATAGGTTTGATGTTGTTTTTCAGAAACCAGAGATGGAAGAATTAATGATATGGGAGCAGCATACTATAACACTAAGCAAAGTAAGTGTATCTTTTGTTGTTTTGTCAGTCAGCATTTGATGATATACTTTGATGTGGACCTAAAACACAACAGCATGTAGTTACAGACAGTACTTTGACATACTCAAGGTGTACCGATAGAAATACTGAACCACTTCAATTGGAATGGACTTCTAAGCGATCAACCGCTGTGGCTAACTGCAGAAAGTTTGAGTAACAAAGGCACGCCCTACTGCTCCCTGTAACTCTTGGTACAGGTCAGGTGACACACTTCAGTGCTGATGGAATGTGCTCTCCCTGCCTCTTTCCTACGTCCCTTGTTCTTTATCACCCTCTCTTTTTCTCTTGCTTTTTCCATCACTCGCTCTCACTGCTTTCTCCATCTCTCTCACCTGCTCTTTCTTTCATTTTGTTCTCTCTCTCCCTCTTTCTCGCTTATCACCCACCCTCCTCCTCTTGCTATGGCAGGATTCCAAGATGGGGTTTGGCTTTGCGATATCAGGGGGCAGAGACAAGCCGAACCCAGACTCAGGGGGCACAGCTGTGATGGTTTCAGATGTGGTGCGGAACGGACCCGCTATGGGACGGCTGTTGTAAGTGGCCTACACCCTACAGCTATACCCTTCAGGCATACAGGCACATGCCTCTAAGGGTTTTACTTGAGGGTATATACAGTAAACTTACACACACAACCAAACACATCCAAACTTAAAATTGCATGTCTTTGATCCATAGGAGTGCTCTATTACCTTGTTTTACCTCTCGTTCCTCTCCAACAGCGTCAGAGATCAGATCGTCATGGTCAATGGAGTGTCCATGGACAATGTCTACTCTACCTTCACCATCCAGAACCTTAAGTCATGTGGCAAAACAGCCAACATAGTGAGTAGCCTTATTTACTGTATTGTTAAGCATGGTTGGCTCTTCCATCTTCGTGTGATTTGTGAGCAACTCCAACCCCAGCTTATTGCTGTGAGAACATAATTTCAGTCCACTTACCAGACAAAATATAGGTAATACAGGTCTCTCTCTCTCTCTCTCTCTCTCTCTCTCAGACAGTGAAGCGTCCTCGTAAGGTCCAGCTCCCAGCCAGCACCAGACCGTCGCGTGCCGCCTCCCACTCCAACCTGCTGGATCAGGACCCCCCACGGAGGATCCGACGCTACTCTGATGGCTCCGACCAGGCCCGCACCCCTGACCACTACAGCGCTCGTAGCACTACCTCCGATCGCAACGGGACCGCTCACGCCCTGCCACTTATGTCAGGGTACAAACGGCTGCCACACCAGGACTTCCTCGACAAGCCAATCAAAACCACCCTGCTGAAGAAGAAACTCACAGATGGTAAGGATGAATAACATCTGGGTTGTGTAGGGTAGGCCACGCCGCAGCAAAAGGTTTCAAATCGTAATCACAGATCGGACGTGATTGTATAGACAAGTGAATTCAAGGCCTCCGTTACAACGATTTCATGTTGCCTTTCTCTTCCTGTTCCAGAGTATGGACTGAAGTTGGGAAGCCAAATCTTCATCAAACACATGACTGAGACGGGTCTGGCTGCCAAGGAGGGCACTCTGCAGGAGGGAGACCTCATTCTCAAGGTCTATATGATATTTCATCACAAAACATTGCATCTTTGCTTTGTACATAGATATGATTCTATACTGGGACCATAAACCAGAATGCTTTTGATGACAGATTTTCCTGCTGTTTTAATTATGTCTGTTTTCGTCAATGTCATGGTATGAAGCCAAAGGACGATTTCCGCATTCTGTGAACTTTGAAGTTTTTCTACTTCCTGTCCAGATCAATGGGATGACAACAGAGAACCTGTCCCTGCTTGAGACCAAGCACCTGGTGGAGAAGTCCCGGGGGAAGCTGACCATGATGGTCCTGAGAGACGACCGCAAGTTCCTAGTCAGCATCCCCGAGGTGGATGACAGCGCCCCCAACAGCGAGGAGGACCGCCATAGCCACAGCAGCTCTGAACTGGAGGGTGAGGGAGCAAGGGCAAAGGGGAAAGACAATTGGGACAGTAGTGTATGAGTGAGAGAATGTAGCATCAGCACCTCAGGATTGGAAGGGGGATGGTGGCAAGAGGGGGAAGGAGAAAAGGAGGAAAGTAGTAGATGAGAGATATGAATGTAGAGTCAGAAGCAGCTCCAGAAAAGCAAAGTATACGTTGGTTCAGCTGCTCCAGTATGTGATTCCTCAGTGTTTTAATGGCTTTCCTCTGATCTCCTCAGACATTTCAGACCTGGATACAGACATCCCCACTCCTAGAAACAGAGTGTCACGCTCCGCCACTAGAGAACGACGCACACGCAGGTAACCTCACCTGAAACATGTTTATTTCAACTATTCTGATCTACTTCTAGTATCTTCGTATTGAGACGTCTGCACTTGATCCAACATTTCCTTAAGTGACAAGTCTCCTTTTTACCTACGGTTGAAGTCGGAAGTTTACATACACTTAGGTTGTAGTCATTAAAACTTGTTTTTCAACCACTCCACAAATTTCTTGTTAACAAGCTATGGTTTTGGCAAGTCGGTTAGACATCTACTTTGTGCATGACACAAGTAATTTTTCCATCAATTGTTTACAGACAGATTATTTCACTTATAACTCACTGTATCACAATTCCAGAAGTTTACATACACTAAGTTGACTGTGCTTTTAAACAGCTTGGAAAATTCCAGAAAATTATGTCATGGCTTTAGAAGCTTCTGATAGGCTAATTGACATCATTTGAGTCAATTGGAGGTGTATCTGTGGATGTATTTCAAGGCCTACCTTCAAACTCAGTGCCTCTTTGCTTGACATCATGGGAAAATCAAAATAAATCAGCCAAGACCTCAGAAAAAACATTTCTAGATGTCCACAAGTCTGGTTAATCCTTGGGAGCAATTTCCAAACGCCTGAAGGTACCACGTTCATCTGTACAAACAATAGTACGCAAGTATAAACATCATGGGACCATGCAGCCGTCATACCGCTCAGGAAGGAGATGCGTTCTGTCTCCTAGAGATGAACGTACTTTGATGCGAAAAGTGCAAATCAATCCCAGAAAAAAGGCAAAGGATCTTGTGAAGATGCTGGAGGAAACAGGGCCAAAAGTATCTATATCCACAGTAAAACGAGTCCTATATTGACATAACATGAAAGGTCGCTCAGCAAGGAAGAAGCCACTGCTCCAAAACCGCCATTAAAAAGCCAGACTACGGTTTACAACTGCACATGGGGACAAAGATCATACTTTTTGGAGAAATGTCCTCTGGTCTGATGAAACAAAAAATAGAACTGTTTGGCCATAATGACCATTGTTATGTTTGGAGGAAAAAGGGCAAGGCTTGCAAGTCGAAGAAAAACCATCCCAACTGTGAAGCACGGGGTGGCAGCATCATGTTGTGAGGGTGCTTTGCTGCAGGAGGGACTGGTGCACTTCACAAAATAGATGGCATCATGAGGCAGGAAAATTATGTGGATATATTGAAGCAACATCTCAAGACATCAGTCAGGAAGTTAAAGCTTGGTTGCAAATTGGTCTTCCAAATGGACAATGACCCCAAGCATACTTCCAAAGTTGTGGCAAAATGGCTTTAGGACAACAAAGTCAAGGTATTGGAGTGGCCATCACAAAGCCCTGACCTCAATCAAAATGTGTGGTTAGAACTGAAAAGGTGTGTGAGCAAGGAGGCCTACAAACCTGACTCAGTTACACCACCTCTATCAGGAGGAATGGGCCAAAATTCACCCAACTTATTGTGGGAAGCTTGTGGAAGGCTACCCAAAACATTTGACTCAAGTTCAACAATTTTAAAGGCAATGCGACCAAATACTAATTGAGTGTATGAAAACTTATGACCCACTGGGAATGTGATGAAAGAAATAAAAGCTGAAATAAATCATTCGCCCTACTATTATTCTCTTCTATTTCACATTCTTAAAATAAAGTGGTGACCCTAACTGACCTAATACAGGGAATTTTTACTAGGATTAAATGTCAGGAATTGTGAAAAACTGAGTTTAAATGTATTTGGCTAAGGTGTATGTAAACTTCTGACTGCAACTGTACGTATGATGAGGCTTTCTCTCTCGGTTCTGTTGTAGAAGAGCTGAGCAACCTCCTCTAGTAGCTAAGTCTCGTGACCAGTCCCCGGTGCGTTCGACACTGTCCCGGCCTGCTGCTAAAGCCTACCCCTCTCGCCGAGGTCAGTCCAGAGACGAGGGTCTCAACTCCTTCATAAACATTGGCCCATCCCACTCGTGTGTAATCTGTACCGTGTCGAGCTTGACCTGAACTGTGTGTTGTTTTTCTCCAGCCCCCTCAGAGTCCGAGTCTGACCGCAGTGCCTCACCCCCTCTTGTCAGGAAGGACAGCCCAGACATAGCCGACAAATACAGGTGGGTTCAACCTCAAACCAGACACTGTTGTTTCAATGTTTTGAGATCTGTGTTTCATTGAGGTGTTTTTCTTTCTTGCTGTAGAACTCTTTCAGGGGTGTCCATGCTCCCCAACCCCAAAGCCTTACCTGCCGTCCTCGACTGGGCCGCCCCACGTCCTTCCCGTCCCTCCTCCGCCTTGCGAACTCGTAAAGGTAAACGCACAACATAGGCAATAGGGAAATCTCATCAAATGGCACATTCTCGATGAGTGGATCATAATGATAATAACATGTTCTCTCTCCTCCCCTGTTTCTCTCTCTGTGCAGTGGTGTCAGAGTCGGACTCGGACCGCAGTGCCTCGCCACCCCCTAGAAGAGGAGAGAGTTCCAGAGTCACAGAGGACCACTCCAGATACAGAGTGCTCCCTGACCTGCCCCACCCTGGGACACTGAGCGCCTCCCCCATCTCCATTCGTCAGGATCCCCCCCGACGGGTCTCCTCTCCTGTCAAAGCCCCACCTCCAGGTCAGTAACAATACCTCAACAATTGCCTCAACTTCCACAACAGGAATACCTTGACATAACATTATAAGTACATTCAAAGGAAGTAGAAAGGGCCACATAATTGGAGCATTACCCTTGCTCTCTCCCCAGACTCTGAGACTGAGTCGGACAGCAGCTCCGGGCCCCCCCAGAGACAGGGCACCACCCACAGGCAGGACACCCGGAGCAGATACAGGTACAGATGAGGCCTAACACCTAACTTGTGCTAACTCAAATCAAATTTGATTTGTCACATGCGCCGAATACAGTAGACCTTACTGTGAAATGCTTACTTACATGCCCTTAACCTACACCTCAGTTTTAAGAAAAATATGTGTTACGTAAAAAATATAAAACTAACATAGTTAAAGAGCGGCAGTAAAATAACAGTAGCGAGGCTATATACAGGGGGTACCGGTACAGAGTCAATGTGCGGGGGCACCAGTTAGTCGAGGTAATTGAGGTAATGTGTACACTACCGTTCAAAAGTTTGGGGTCACTTAGAAATGTCCTTGTTTTTGAAAGAGAAGCTCATTTTTGGTCCATTAAAATAACATCAAATTGATCAGAAAAACAGTGTAGACATTGTTAATGTTGTAAATTACTATTGTTTTATTTTGAATTTAATTTAAATTGAAAAAAAAAAAGGAATATCTACATAGGCATACAGAGGCCCATTATCAGCAACCATCACTCCTGTGTTCCAATGGTATGTTGTGTTAGCTAATCCAAGTTTATAAGGCTAATTGATCATTAGAAAACCCTTTTGCAATTATGTTAGCACAGCTGAAAACTGTTGTGCTGATTTAAAGAAGCAATAAAACTGGCCTTTTTTAGACTAGTTGAGTATCTGGAGCGTCAGCATTTGTGGGTTTGATTACAGGCTCAAAATGGCCAGAAACAAATAACTTTCTTCTGAAACTCGTCAGTCTTTTCTTGTTCTTAGAAATTAAGGCTATTCCATGCGAGAAATTGCAAAGAAACTGAAGATCTCGTACAACGCTGTGTACTACTCCCTTGACAGAACACCGCAAACGGGCTCTAACCAGAATAGAGGAGTGGGAAGCCCCGGTGCACAACTGAGCAAGAGGACAAGTACTTTCGAGTGTCTAGTTTGAGAAACAGAAGTCCTCAACTGGCAGCTTCATTAAATAGTACACACAAAACACCAGTCTCAACGTCAACAGTGAAGAGGCGACTCCGGGATGCTGGCCTTTCTCTGAGTTCTATTGTCTTCCTCCTCCCTCACTCTTCTATTCCAGAGCCACTCCTTTAGTAGCTGTGGAGCCCCAAGTGGAGCCCCCCAAGTGGAAGGCCCCCAGTGTCACAATGAGCAAACATGCTAAGGGTGCGTTGTGTGCATATTGACAATTACTTACGTGTAACTTATAGCCTATATTATTGCTCATGTTTGGTATGTTCATGATTTGTTTTTGTTTACCTACAGTACAAAACAAAAGTTTGGACTCCTATTTATTCAAGGGTTTTACTTTATTTTTACTATTTTCTACATTGTAGAATAATAGTGAAGACATCAAAACTATGAAATTACACATATGGAATCCTGTAGTAACCAAAAAAAATGTTAAACAAATCAAAATATATTTTATATTTAAGATTCTTCAAAGTAGCCACCCTTTGCCTTGATGACAGCTTTTCCCACTCTTGGCATTCTCTCAACCAACAGTCTTGAAGGAGTTCCCACATATGCTGAGCCCTTGTTGGCTGATTTTCCTTCACTCTGCGGTCCAACTCATCCCAAACCATCTCAAGTGGCGCAGCAGTCTACGGCACTGCATTTTAGTGCTAGAGGCATTACTACAGACCCTGGTTCGATTCCAGACTTTATCACAACTGTCCGTGATTGGGAATCCCATAGGGCGGCGCACAATCAGCCCAGCATCGGGTTAGGGTTTGGTCAGGGCAGGCCGTCATTGTAAATAAGAATTTGTTCTTAACTGACTTGCCTAGTTAAATAAAAGGTTGGGTGATTGTAGAGGCCAGGTCATCTGATGCAGCACTCCATCACTCTTCCCCTTCGTCAAATAGTCCTTACACAGCCTAGAGGTGTGTTTTGGGTCATTGTTTTGTTGAAAAACAAATGATAGTCCCACTAAGTGCAAACCAGATTGGATTGCGTATCGCTGCAGAATGCTGTGATAACCATGCTGGTTAAGTGTGCCTTGAATTCTAAATAAATCACAGACAGTGTCACCAGCAAAGCACCATCACACCACCTCCTCCATGCTTCACGGTGGGAACCATACATGCAGAGATCATCCGTTCACCTACTCTGCGTCTCACATAGACACGGCGGTTGCAACCAAAAATGTCAAATTTGGACTCATCAGACCAAAGGACAGATTACCACCGGTCCGATGTCCATGTCTTGTGTTTCTTGGCCCAAGCAAGTCTCTTCTTATTATTGGTGTCCTTTTAATAGTGGGTTCTTTGCAGCTATTTGGCCATGAAGGCCTGATTTCATGCAGTGTTCTCTGAATAGTTGATGTTGAGATGTTTGTTACTTGAACTCTGAAGCATTTATTTTGGCTGCGATCTGAGGTGCAGTTAACTCTAATGAACTTATCCTCTGCAGCAGAGGTAACTCTGAGTCTTCCTTTCCTGTGGCGGTCCACATAGCGCTTGATGGTTTTTGTGACTGCACTTGAAGAAACTTTCAAAGTTCTTAATTTTCCGTATTGACTGACCTCCATGTCTTAAAGTAATGATGGACTGTTTCTCTTTGCTTATTTGAGCTGTTCTTGTCATAAAATGGACTTGATCTTTTACCATATAGGGCTATCTTCTGTATACCACCCCTGTCTTGTCACAACACAACTGATTGGCTCAAACGCATTAAGAATGAAAGAAATTCCACAAATTAACTTTTAACATGGCACCCCTGTTAATTGAAATGCATTCCAGGTGACTACCTCATGAAGCTGGTTAAGAGAATACCAAGAGTGTGCAAAGCTGTCATCAAGGCAACGGGTGGCTACTTTGATTCTATTTGTGTTATTTCATAGTTTTGATGTCTTCACTATTATTCTACAATGTAGAAAATAGTATAAAGAAAGAAAAACCCTTGAATGAGTAGGTGTGTCCAAACTTTTGATTGGTACTGTATGTGTGTGTGTCTTGCCATGTCCACAGGGCGCTCAGGATCAGAGTCGGAGGCAAGTTATGCAACCGTACCTCGACGGGAATTTGCAGACAGTGGAGGCTCCAGTTCCCAGGGATCCAAGGACAGTTACAGGTAATGCTGACAGACGAACACACCACCCCGTTAACAGGAGAATGTGATGAAACTGGCCAAGATAATACTGCGATGCGCAAACTTAGTTGAGGGCAAAATGGCAAGTTAAAGACGTTGGTACACATACATGTTGATTAAAAACTGTTTCAATAGCTGACTGCTTCAGAACATCATATGTTCGGTAGATAAATCCAGGATGCTAGACTGGTTGGTCTATTTGGACAAGGAACTGAATCAACATTGACACATTTAACATGCATAGTTCTGCATGCTAAGAGCACACACTGTTTGAAGTCGGTCAATGTCACACTCTTGATAACTCCTTTCAGTCCAATTAGCTAGTATTTAACTACAGGATTGCTATAGTAGTTGACACGATAAGGGCATTGTATTGAGTATGATTGTGCTCTCTCGCTCTCCTCTCTCTCTCCCAGAGCTCTGCCTGAGATGCAGTCTTCTCCAGCTCCAGTAGTGAGACAGGACCCCCCTCAACGAGGCATGACCCCCTCCAGACCAGTCTCAGGTCAGTGTCCCTCCTATGAAAGATGGGCACTGTCTAGTAAGATGGAACTTGTGGTTGGAAGTCTGTATCCTCATCCTCTGTGTTTTTGCTCTCTTCAGATTCCTCTGAGTCAGACCGTGCACCTTCACCCCCTCGGAGGTCTGGGAGTACCGATGTGGAGAGCAACCACAGGTAAAACACTAGAAACCACTGTAGACAACCAGGTAAAGAACGGACAGTTTAATAAACCACCACAAACAAAAGGAATGCACACCTCCAAGAAACATCCTCTGTGACAAGTCATGTCAATCTGATCACAAGTGTGTGTCTACACTTCCACCTTCTCTGACCTCTAACTCACTTATTGTGGAAATGTCAGTGAATGGTATCTCTTCTCTTGTAGTGTTCCACGCAGAGCCAATGGAACTGTCCGCTATGGGATATCAGTGAAGAGCAACCCTCCAGCCTACTGTAAGTACCACCTCTCTTGCATCAGCTCTCCAATGTCCTCTTTATAACGTATTAGTAACTCTGTGGATGGAAGGAAGGTCTTAACTGTTATTTCCATTTCAGCCAAGACCGAGGAACCCATCTACTCCTTACCCCCAGACTCCATCCCCACACCTAACTTGGGGTAAGTTGATTTATTTATACCCATACAGTATAGCCTTAGAAGAAATGTCAAATATAAAACATGTACAACCCATTCACAATGCAGACCACCATAAGTGATTTATTTGTTCGGTTTTCTATAGTCTATTGAATATGACTGGACAATGCTCCTTTTAATAAATACTCCTTTTGATCTGTACTATCTTCTCTCAGATACAGCTCTGATCTGAACACAGTGTCGTTTGTGAAGGAGGGCAGCGTAGGCCTGAGGCTGGTGGGGGGTAATGACGTGGGCATCTTTGTTGGGGGGGTTCAGCCCAACAGTCCTGCCCATGAGCAAGGCATGAAGGAGGGGGACCAGATCATGCAGGTGAGACTCACTGTTGCGGTCACCACCGGTACATGGTGTGCAGGCTTTTGTTCCTGCCCAGCACTAACACATCTGATTCGATTAAGATCTATATTAGTTCATTCAGTTTTTTTCTATGCCGTGCTGAAGCAAAAGCCTGTGCACACTAGCTCTCTGGGACAAGTGTTAGTGTAAATCAGCACTTCAGTGGTCACTATCTACAGTACAAGTATATGCAACACATCTCTCACCCACTTATGGGCTATGGTCTTGTTCTAGGTAAATGGGGTGGACTTTGGTCATTTCAACCGTGAGGAAGCTGCTATGTTCCTGATCAACATAAAGAGAGGGGAGCCGGTGGACATCCGTACTCAGAACAAGATGGACAGTGAGTATAATGTCCTTAAAGGCAGAAGTAGGTGCAGGGGGGGAAGATTTGTGGTTGATTTCAGAGGACTTGCCCGTGTGATAATTACTATGTAATAACTCCACCCAGTAACAAATAAGGTACATACAAATTATTAAATGATTCCTAAATGATTCTTCATCTCTTGTCAGTATACAAGAAGATACTGAAGTCCAACTTGGGAGACTCGTTCTATATCCGGACCCACTTTGACAACGAGGCAGAGGGCCACAACAGCCTAGCCTTCACCAGGGGAGAGGTGTTCAGGGTGGTGGACACCATGCACAGGGGCAAGCTGGGGAAGTGGCTGGCTATACGCATGGGCAACGACCTGCACGAGCTGGACAAGGGCACCATCCCCAACCAGGCCGGGTGAGTTGAGACTAGAATGAGTGAGTTATTGATTATATGATTGGTTGGATTTGGATGTTAAAAGATAAACGTTAAAAGATACATTAGGTTACAAAGGATGACATCTGATGGCAACGTATTTCCAATTTGTATACTTATGCTGCATTTACACAGTCAGCCCAATTCTTATATTTTACCCAATTATTGGCAAACGAGTGATCTGATTGGTCAAAAGAAAGAAAAGATCAGAATTGAGCTGCCTATGTAAACGCAGCCTCATACTGTCATTAGGGTAGCAGTAATTCTACAATCATTCTGTCTCTCACCCAGGGCTGAGACACTGGCCAGTATGGAGCAGGCTCAGAGGGCCAGTGGAGGAGGAGGGGATCGCCAGGTCTCAGGGCCCAGGGCAGAGTTCTGGAAACTACGGGGGCTTAGAGGGGCCAAGAAGAACGTCCGCCGGACCCGCGACGACCTGCTCCAACTCACTATCCAGGGCAAATTCCCAGCGTACGAGAGAGTTCTGCTCAGAGAAGGTTATATTACATAATAGTTCACATAATAGTCAAACACTTTTAAACATTTTGTATTGTGAATCAACACATGTACGTGGACCCATGTTTATCTCCAGCTAATTTCAAACGGCCAATCGTCATCTTGGGTCCTCTGAATGATGTGGCCATGGAGAAGCTGGCCAGAGAGATGCCTGATGAATATGAGGTGGCAGAGATGGTTCCTCGTAGTAGTGGAGCAGACAGCGCTTCTACGGTCATTAAGCTGGACACAGTCCGAAGGATTGCAGAGAAGGTGATGAAACAAACTGGGATGATGTGACCTGTTGTGGTGTGAGACAGATGTACAGAATGGCAGACATGCATAAAGATGGCGGCTCCCATGTACTTACCACAAATGCTTCATTTTCTAAGTTTGCCGTATTATACTGTACTCTCCATTACTCTTTTTTTGTATCCGCATTAGAAGTTAACTCTAGCTCCAAGACGGCGACAAATCGAGAGAATAAAACAAGTAGATTGTGCTGGTTTATTGGCACATTGAACCATGTCGCGCACCGTAGATTAAAAACTCTGTGGGTATTGCTAAAACAATTACGTAATATCTGAATTCCTCCATTTATGCACCTCACAATTGAAGAACAATGCCTAATTGTATGTTTCTTCTCGCCTCTGTGTCCAGAACAAGCACCCTCTGCTGGACATTACTCCTACTGCAGTGGAGCGTCTGAACTACATCCAATACCACCCCATGGTGCTGTTCCTGGACCCACACAGCAGGAAGGACGTCAAGGTCATGAGGCAGAGGATGTGCCCCAACTCCAACAAGAGCTCCAGACGCCTCTACGCACAGGCCCTCAAGATGAGGAGGCACTGCGGCCATCTGTTCGCAGGTAAACACACACACCTGTGTTATCAAAACACATACAGTTGAAGTCGGAGGTTTACATACACCTTAGCCAAATACATTTAAACTCAGTTTTTCACAATTCCTGACATTTAATCCTTGTAAACATTCCCTGATCTTAGGATCAACACTTTATTTTAAGAATGTGAAATGTCAGAATAATAGTAGAGAGAGTGATATTTTTATTTCAGCTTTTATTTCTTTCATCACATTCCCAGTGGGTCAGAAGTTTACATACACTCAATTAGTATTTGGTAGCATTGCCTTTAAATTGTTTAACTTGGGTCAAATGTTTCGGGTAGCCTTCCACAAACTTCCCACAATAAGTTGGATGAATTTTGAGATGGTGTTCTTCGGCTTGCAAGCTTCCCCCTTTTTCCTCCAAACATAACGATGGTCATTATGGCCAAACAGTTCTATTTTTGTTTCATCAGACCAGAGGACATTTCTCCATGTGCAGTTGCAAACCGTAGTCTGGCTTTTTTTATGGTGGTTTTGGAGCAGTGGCACCTTCCTTGCTGAGCGGCCTTTCAGGTTATGTCAATATAGGACTCGTTTTACTGTGGATATAGATACTTTTGGCCCTGTTTCCTCCAGCATCTTCACAAGGTCCTTGGCTGTTGTTCTGGGATTGATTTTCTTTTTTCACACCAAAGTACGTTCATCTCTTGGAGACAGAACTCGTCTCCTTCCTGAGCGGTACGATGGCTGCGTGGTCCCATGGCGTTAATACTTGCGTACTATTGTTTGTAGAGATTAACGTGGTACCTTCAGGTATTTGGAAATTGCTCCCAAGGATGAACCAGACTTGTGGAGGTCTACAAATTTTTTTCTGACGTCTTGGCTGATTGATTTTTGATTTTTCCCATGATGTCAAGCAAAGAGGCACTGAGTTTGAAGGTAGGCCTTAAAATGCATCCACAGGTACACCTCCAATTGACTCAAATGATATCAATTAGTCTATCAGAAGCTTCTAAAGCCATGACATCATTTTCTGGAATTTTCCAAGCTGTTTAAAAGCACAGTCAACTTGGTGTATGTAAACTTCTGACCTACTTGAATTGTGATAAAGTGAATTTTAAGTGAAATCCTCTGTCTGTAAACAATTGCTGGAAAAAGTACTTGTCATGCACAAAGTAGATGTCCTAACCGACTTGCCAAAACTATAGTTTGTTAACAAGACATTTGTGGAGTGGTTGAAAAACAAGTTTTAATGACTCCAACCTAAGTGTATGTAAACTTCCGACTTCAACTGTACATGTTGTTTTTGCTCTTAAGTAGTTTATCTGTTAAAAAAGGTCAAGTGGTTTTATAGTTTTATTCATAACTATGTCCCATCATTCCCATATTTCCCAGCTCGTATTGCCCTCCAGCCCAGCTCTAATGTGTGGTATGAGACTCTGAAAGACAAGATCAGACACCAGCAGGCCAAACCTGTCTGGGTCTCAGAAGTCACGGTAAGACAGACAGATCCCAGCTCACAGTCAAACTGGGAATTTGCTCTCAATGAATTACCTGGCAGAATAAAGACTAAAGTAAATACATGTCTGTGTGTTTAGTTGGAGGGAGGCGGAGAGGAGGAGCTGGATGCGTTGGACCGGACTCATTCGGACTACCTGAGTGCTGCCAGTGACCTAGAGGACACGGATGGAGAGGCGTTTACAGACGGAGAGGTCTACACTGACAATGAGGACCTGGAGGAACCATTTGACTCCAGCAACCAGCCCCGGATATCCAGGCCCACCGCTCTGGCCCGCTCCTCAGAGCCTGCTGCCGAGTACCACAGCCCCGATCCATCCCCCGAGCCTCTGGGAGAGGTCCCACCCCTGATGCATGTGCCTGAGCCCAGGTCGACCCGTCGTCCATCTGACAGCTCTCCTCACGATGTCGTCACTGATGACACCCCGTCCTATCATAGCTTTTCAGATTCGGACTTCAGCGCCATTGACCCGGCTGTTCTGACCACCCACTCGGATGAACACCCTGACTTCATAGCCCCTAACCCCAGAATCTTTGTCCCTGAGCCCCCGTCAGCCGAGCTGCTGCCAGAGAGCCCCCCATCCGTCACAATGTCAGTCATAGAGAAGAAACTCCAACAGGTACTGATGGGAATATCTCAGTCCATCATATCACTAAACTCTTACAGATCTCCCATAAGCTCTTAGTTTACTTCCAAAGGCTCAAGTACTCTGTTAACTTATGTCTCCGGTGATTTTGACCCATGACTACGTTCCCTCTTTCAGACCCATATGGCAGAACCTCAGGAGAGGAAAGCTTCCCCATCATTCATTGTGTAAGTGAAGTAGGCCTATATCTGATCATATTAATATGTGTGACGGTGTTTGTTTAATTGGATAATCATCAAAATCCATGTCTATAAACCAACCTTAGCAACTCGAAAGTGAGAAACTACTTCTAGTCCAAATTGTTCCGTCCAAGTTGAGTAAGACTGACGAGACAGAAAATGATGTGTCTTTCTCTTCTATCTCCTCATATAGGTTGGCTCACCACCAGGCTGTCCAGACGAGACGCACTCAGATCCGAGGCAGTGACAGCTCCGATGACAATGACGAGACTGAGGACTTCGAGTGGGGTCCAGCTACAGAACTTTAGATTAGAAAACACAGTTCCAGGACTACAAAACAAGAATGCTGGAGCACACCAACTCCAGAACTACAACTTTAATGTACAAAGTTCCAGAACTGCAGAACTACAGTTGTAGCCCATACAGTTCCAGAGCACAGACTTTGCCTCTTAAATGGGAGATGTGAAATGCTCTCAACTTCAGCCTTTGAGGATAACTTTTGGAGAGGTAGGTTGGAGGGCAACTGTCAGACCTGCCTTTAGACATGGGAATTCAGGCAATGGCTTCTGTAAACAAGGGCTCACACCTTTCTAAATGCCGAATTCCAAGAGTGGAAGTTAATTTTAATGGAAATTCTAATAAAAAACGCAGGGTTTGGTACTTGCAGTAAAGCAAACATTTTATTTGTATTGCATGTAACTTTTTAAAGAATGCTATTTTTGATCAAAACTTTTGAGATTTTACCAACACGGGCAACTTTGATGTCAAGGATGTCAATTGAACTAAAAGCTGGAATCCTTAATTGAAACAATAACAAAGCAGTCACACTGCCTATGTTTTGGTAAAAAGCTGAGGGATGATGGGCCTGGAGAAATGTAACAACTCTCAAATTCAAAGCAAGCACTATGGACTGACCATCCATGATATCAGAATTATAGTTTTAACCCTGTTTTGAGGCTACACAGTGTTTGTTTACAAAAATGTGATGACAAGCTTAAATTTTGGGTTCTGATGGGGTACGACAGTTGAACTAAAGCTCATTAGGCATTTATAAGTTATTCTTCAAGAATCAATGCATATAGATAGCTACATCATTCATTTATAAGTCCAATTATGTAGCAACTAAGGATTCAAGCTTTCATGAGAACTGCTTCAAAAACGGTTATGGACATTCACAGGACACTAAATATATCAAAGCTCCATTTTCTAAATTATGATTAATTTGTAAAGAGAACACATTTTGTTCATTAAATATTACAGATCTGGTGAAAAAATATCTGCTCTTGTCATTGTTTTTCATCATGTCTAGAACATAGTAGAAAATCCTCACCTCGTCCACCACCCATCACTCTTGTAATTTTAACACCACTGTGTTACCAAACATCTTGGTTGAATGATCCAACATGGCAGCCTGAGCTCATTAAATTCTTAAACCCCCAAAAATGAAATCCTCTTGTTTACTTTTTTATTAACGCAAACCAATTATAACGAGGGGGAACCATCTATAATCTTAAGTGCGAGGCGCTGAGGGTCATTGGGTGCGTTCCTCTCCTCAGACTTTACTGATGCCTGACAGATCTTACAGTGCCTGGATAGGTATTTTATTTATCAGCTTACCACATCATATGTTATAGCAATCTGGTATCCAACGGCACAGTCGATGACGTGGCACGCAACCATTGGCTGATGAATGCAACGTCTAAGCAGGGGAACACAACCAGGTTGCCTTAAAGCCTCATGCACACCAACTGCGGCCACCATATGCGTTGCGGAGGAAACCCATTCATTTCAATGGGAGGCAATATGCGCCGCCGCAACTCATCTGCCGGACTAGGTTGCGGTATGTGCAGTGTGTCGCATTCGTTGGATTTTTCCAAGTTGTGGGTTGCTTTGCCGTGCGGTATCAGAAACAGAAGTAGATAAACCACTGAAGAAAGTGTGTATGTGTATTGTGATAATTTTAGTTGTGATGCGCCGCATGGATTGCGACGATAAACTGGGAGACATTGAATTACATTTGTTTTTTTGGTTAGAAAATGCCAATATTGGCCTCCCGGGTGGCGCAGTGGTCTAGGGCACTGCATCACAGCGCTAGCTGTGCCACCAGAGACTCTGGGTTCTCACCCAGGCTCTGTCGAAGCTGGCCGCGACCGGGAGGACCGTGGAGCAACGCACAATTGGCCTAGCGTTGTCCGGGTTAGGGAGGGTTTGGCCGGAAGGGATATCCTTGTCTCATCGAGCACCAGCGACTCCTGTGGCGGGCCGGGCGTAGTGCGTGCTAGCCAAGGTGGCCAGGTGCACGGTGTTTCCTCTGACACATTGGTGCGGCTGGCTTCTGGGTTGGAGGCGTACTGTGTTAAGAAGCAGTGCAGCTTGGTTGGGTTGTGTTTCGGAGGATACATGGCTTTCGACCTTCGTCTCTCCCGAGCCCATATGGGAGTTGTAGCGATGAGACAAGATAGTATTTACTAACAATTGGATACCACGAAAAGGGGGTACAATTTAAAAGAGAAAATGCCAATATTAACAATTGGTGATAGCGGCTAACCATATGATGAACTGCAGTCTCTTCTTGTCCATAAGAAACAAACATGTAAATATGTAATTCATTTGGGTGAACTAGACTATCCCTTTTAAAATAGGACCATAGAAAATCCTGCCTGGAGATGGCTCTCCAAGTGGTTTGGCCACCCCTGATCTATGTTTACAAATACTGGGGGTTTCAATATGTTCATGTGACATTTGATTTCTGCAAATTACTCCACATTCAAGATAAATCAAATGAATATCAATCTTCAGATGGCTGAGGCTGATTTGCAAAACCTTTCCATCATATTCATCTACATTAGTCCTCCAGTACCCCCAACAGCACACGTTGTAGCCCCAGACAAACTCACCTGACTCAACTCATTGAGGGCTTGATGATTAGTTGACAAGTTGAATCCAATGTGTTTGTCTGGGGCTGCAACAGAAATGTGTGCTATTGGGGGTACTTGAGGACTAGAGTTGGGAAACTGCTCTACATAGGCAGCATCTTTTGCATGTATGCCTACCATTTCTGCCTAGCAGCTTGTGCACAATACTAAAATGTCAAAACAGGATATTTGAGGCAAGGGGCATTTCAATGTAGCGTATTCTCATTTTATGACAGCCACTGTCCATAAATGCTTACAAAAATGCAGACATGAGTTGATGTATCAAATTTCAAATAGCCTAATTACACCAGCAACATTGGTAAGAAGTGAAAAAATTAAAGTCTGGCGAATGACTAATGTTCTTGCTGAGAAAAACACTAATTAGTCCATTGTAGGGGAATTGTTCTTTTTTTTATGTATTTCACCTTTATTTAACCAGGTAGGCTAGTTGAGAACAAGTTCTCATTTACAACTGCAACCTGGCCAAGATAAAGCAAAGCAGTGCGACACATACAATGACACAGAGTTACACATGGAATAAACAAAAATACAGTCAATAACACAATAGAAAGTCTATATACAGTGTGTGCAAATTAGGTAAGATAAGGGAGGTAAGGCAATAACTAGGCCATAAGTAGTGAAATAATTACAATTTTGCAATTAAACACTGGAGTGATAGATGTGCAGAAGATTTTTGCTTTTTTCATTTCACCTTTATTTAACCAAGTAAGCTAGTTGAGAACAAGTTCTCATTTACAACTGCGACCTGGCCAAGATAAAGCAAAGCAGTGTGACAGTAACAACAACACAGAGTTACACATGGAATAAACAAGCGTACAGTCAATAACACAATAGAAAAAAAGAGTCTATATGCAGTGTGTCTAAATAGCATGAGTAGGTAAGGCAATAAATAGGCCACAGTAGCAAAGTAATTTCAATTTAGCAGATTAACACTGGAGTGAAAGATGAGCAGATGATGGTGTGTAAGTAGTGATACTGGTGTGCAAAAGAGCAGCAAAGTAAATAAAAATGATTTGGGGATGAGGTAGGTAGATTAGGTGGGCTATTTACAGATGGACTATGTACAGCTGCAGCGATCTGTTAGCTGTTCAGATAGCTGATATTTAAAGTTAGTGAGGGAAATGTAAGTCCAGCTTCAGCGATTTTTGCAATTCGTTCCAGTCACTGGCAGCAGAGGACTGGAAGGAAAAGCGGCCAAAGGAGGTGTTGGCTTTGGGAATGAGTGCTACGGGTGGGTGTTGTTATCGTGACCAGTGAGCTGAGATAAGGCGGAGCTTTACCAAGCATAGACTTATAGATGACTTGGAGCCAGTGGGTCTGGCGACGAATATGTAGTCAGGGCCAGCCGACTAGAGCATACAGGTCGCAGTGGTGGGTGGTATAAGGTGCTTTGGTAACAAAATGGATGGCACTGTGATAGACTGCATCCAATTTGCTGAGTAGAGTGTTGGAGGCTATTTTGTAAATGACATCACCGAAGTCAAGGATCGGTAGGATAATCCGTTTTACGAGGGTATGTTTGGAAGCATGAGTGAAGGATGCTTTGTTGTGAAATAGGAAGCGGATTCTAGATTTGATTTTGGATTGGAGATGCTTAATGTGAGTCTGGAAGGAGAGTTTACAGTCTAACCAGACACCTAGGTATTTGTAGTTGTCTACATATTCTACGTCAGAACCGTCCAGAGTAGCTATTGCTGGACGGGCAGGCAGGTGCGGGCAGCAATCAGTTGAAGAGCATGCATTTAGTTTTACTTGCTCTTACTTGTTCTAATGTCTTTCATCAGCTATTGTGAAAGACCAAATAAATTAAACAGATATTAAAATCTCCCAAAGACAAAATGACAGCCTAAATCTGCCCTTACACCCAACACAAATTATATTTTAATGTATTGTCCTCCACTAAAATCAGTTACACATTTGGGTTCACAATCTGTTAGGGAAAAATACTGTTCATAATGCAGTGAGCCAAACCAAGTCGCTCTACCAGAATTCCGACTGAATGCTGCCTTTTCGGTGTTACAGCCTAATGAACCTAACAAGGTAAACAATGACCAAACAAGGTAAATAATGTAGCCTATGGATCTGAGCTCATGAAAGTGGTGGATTCAATCACTAGTAAAAGGCTATAATATTGTCATGTGCTGTCAAAAGGAAGCGTTCTGCAACAGCAACAGGAGTGACAGCAAATTAATTAGTTGACAATTGTGCACAAAACAGCGCTACATGTTGCTGTGCTGCTCTTTTGACACTTGAGATCATAAACTTTCCTTATGAAAAAACATTGCAGTCAGAGTGCAGTATAACTGCAGTCCACTAGAATAACTGTAGGTAGACTGCAGCATAATTGCAGTATGCTGCAAATACTGCTTCTAAAATAACTACTTTTTTTTACTGCAGTAATTTTGCATTCTAACTGCAGTTACAGTGCAGTATTACTGCAGTACACTGCAGTAATTCTGAAATTACCGTCCAAAATACCACAGTCGACTGCATAATAATGTAGCCTATGTAGTTACTGCACTTTTACCGCAGCTATCTTTTTTTGTAAGGGTTTGTTCTTTTTTTGTAAGGGTTTGTTCTTTTTTGTAAGGGTTTGTTCTTTTTTTGTAAGGGTTTGTTCTTTTTTGTAAGGGTTTGTTCTTTTTTTGTAAGGGTTTGTTCTTTTTTTGTAAGGGTTTGTTCTTTTTTGTAAGGGTTTGTTCTTTTTTTGTAAGGGTTTGTTCTTTTTTTGTAAGGGTTTGTTCTTTTTTTGTAAGGGTTTGTTCTTTTTTTGTAAGGGTTTGTTCTTTTTTGTAAGGGTTTGTTCTTTTTTTGTAAGGGTTTGTTCCGTGGAGAACGAACATCCCTATCCAGTGTGCCGTGGCGGTCTGCTCCACTCTTATCATGAGGGGTGTTTCTTTACAAACGCGTATCCAATCGCCTTGGTCCCAGACCCTTACTAAACCAATCACAAGTTTCAAACTGCCGCTGTTAACAGTGCGGTGGCCGGGAAATGGAGGATTTCACGGGTGATGCTGTTGTCAACATCCCTCATTGAATATAAAACATTTAATAAACAAATTGAATATTCAAAAAATATTACAATAATGAGATGTATCAACCAATCCAAAGAAAGGATAGGCGAGAGCTAGACAGCCCGCTGTGCCGCTTTGTGGACAACGACTCCCATTAGGGCGTTTGTAGGGCGGAGGGACATGTACCTTGTCAGTATATCCATCATCTTTGGAGTTGGCAGCACTGGGTGTGGCGTGTGAGAATGTGAAGAAGGTCAAATGCGGAGCAGTGGGGATGATTGCACCAGAAGAGAGGAAGAGGATAAACGTTTTGGATTAGTTTAACCATTTTTTTATTGCTCATTTGCAAAGTGAGGCTTATTTTATCGAATATATGTTTTTTTTAATGTTTAGGTTGTTATGAATTTAGTGATATGTACATGTACAAATTACCTCAACTAACCTGTACCTCCGCACACTGACTCGGTACCGGCACCCCCTGTATATAGTCTCGTTATTTTTATGCTATTGTGTTACTTTTAATAATTTTTTACTTTAGTTTGTTTGATAAATATTTTCGGAACTCTTCTTGAAATGCACTGTTGGTTAAGTGCTTGTAAGTAAGCATTTCATGGTAAGGTCTACACTTGTTGTATTGGGCACATTTCAGCCACACCCGTTGCTAACAGATGTATTAAATCGGGCACACAACCATGCAATCTCCATAGACAAACATTGGCATTAGAATGGATTTACTGAAGAGCTCAGTGACTTTCAACGTGGCACTGTCATCGGATGCCACCTTTCCAACAAGTCAGTTCAAATTTCTGCCCTGCCAGAGCTGCCACGGGCATCTGTAAGTGCTGTTATTGTAAAGTGGAAATGTCTAGGACACACAACGGCTCAGCCGCGATGTGGTAGTTTGTCGAGAGCTTCATGAAATGGGTTTCCATGGCTGAGCAGCCGCTCACAAGCCTAAAATCACCATGCGCAATGCCAAGTATCCACTGGAGTGGTGTAAAGCATGCTTCACCGTCTGACAGGAGGAATCTGGGTTTGGCGGACATCCAGGAGTACGCAACCTGCCCAACTGCATAGTGCCAGCTGTAAAGTTTGGTGGAGGAGGAATAATGGTCTGGGGCTGTTTTCATGGTTCGGGCTAGCCCCCTTAGTTCCAGTGAACAGAAATCTTAACACTACAACATACAACAGACGATTCTGTGCTTCCAACTTTGTGGCAACAGTTTGGGGAAGGCCCTTTCCTATTTCCGCATGACAATGCCCCGTGCATAAAGCGAGGTTCATACAGAAATCGTTTGTTGAGATCGGTGTGGAAGAACTTGACTGGCCTACACAGAGCCCTGACCTCAACCTCATCGAACACCTTTGGGATGAATTGGAACACCGACTGCGAGCCGACTGCGAGCCAGGCCTAATCGCTAATGCTCTTGTGGCTGAATGGAAGCCAGCCCCCGCGGCAATGTTCTAACATCTAGTGGAAAGCCTTTCCAGAAGAGTGGATGCTGTTATAGGAGCAAAGGGAGGACCAAGTCCATATTAATGACCATAATTTTGGAATGAGATGGCAAGCAGGTGTCCACATACTTTCGGTCATGTAGTGTAACTGGACGCACGTGACATCTCATTGGCTAGAATGTTCCCACCTGATCTCGCCTCCTCCCACCTACCTTTCCGCCTTTGCGACAAAGGGAGAATCTCAATTGTATACTCCTCACGTCCTCTTTCTGTCCTTGCCTCCTTCCCAAAACCCATTGGATGAGAAAGTCCGAGGTCCCCCTCGTTGCAGACGGTGCACTACTTTTGTGAGAGAGAAAATGTTTCCAGTGCAGCAGAGGGCTATATTGATCCGCTAATACAGGCAAGACTGGCTCACTTATTAGGCAGGGTTAAAGACGGTCTATGGAGGAAGATTTAAGAGGGCGACATTTCCTGAGTGGTGCAGCGGTCTAAGGCACTACATCGCAGTGCTGAGGCGCCGCTTCAGCCTTGGGTTTGATCCCAGGCAGTGTCCCAGCCGGCAGTGACCAGGAGCTCCATGGCGTGGCATACAATTGGGCCAGCATCGTCCGGGTTAGGGGAGGGTTTGGCCGGGGGAATTTCCTTGGCTCATCATGCTCTAGCAACTCCTTGTGGCGGACCAGCCCTGAATGGCCAGGACCAGCCCTGAATACTGCCGTAGTAAAGGCCCAGTGCACTACTTTTGTGAGAAAGATACATGTTTCCTGCACTCCACACATAGGTCTACTAATACAGGAGTATAAAGGCCCAGTGCACTGCTTTTGTGAGAATAAAAAAATATATACACAAAACAAAAATATAAATGCAACATGCAACAATTTCAAAGATTTTACTGAGTTACAGTTCATAAGGAAATCAATCAATTGAAATAAATGCATTAGGTGCTAATATATGGATTTCCCCCTACTACAGATATGCTTCTGTTGGTCACAGATACCTTAAAAAAAAGGAAGAGGCGTAGATCAGAAAACCAGTCAGTATCTGGTGTGACCACCATTTGCCTCATGCTGCGACACGTCTCCTTGGCATACAGTTGATCAGGCTCTTGATTGTGATCTGTGGAATGTTGTCCCACTCCTCTTCAATGGCTGTGCGAAGTTGCTGGATATTGGTGGAAACTGGAACATGCTGTCATACATGTCGATCAGAGCATCTCACACATGCTCAATGGTTGATATGTCTGGTGGGTATGCAGACCATGTAACAACTGGGACATTTTCAGCTTCCAGGAATTGTATACAGATCCTGCATGCTGAAACATGTGATGGCGGTGGATGAATGGCACAACAATGGGTCTCAGGATCTCGTCACGATATCTCCGATATCTCTGTGCATTCAAATTGCCATCGATAATATGCAATTGTCTTCATTGTCCGTAGTTTATGCCTGCCCATACCATAACCCCACCAACACCATGGGACAATCTGTTCACAACGTTGACATCAGCAAACCGCTCGCCCACACGATGTCATACCAACTGCCCGATACAGTTGAAACTGGGAATCATCCATGAAGAGCAAACTTCTACAGCATGACAGTGGCCACCGAAGGTGAGCATTTGCCGACTGAAGTCGAACTGTTGTCAGGTCAAGACCCTTGTGAGGAAGACGAGAACACATATAAGCTTTCCTGAAACGGTTTCTGACAGTTTGTGTAGAAATTCTTGGGTTGTGCAAACCACAGTTTCATCAGCTGTCTGGGTGGCTGGTCTCAGACGATCCCACAGGTGAAGAAGCCATATGTGGATGTCCTGGGCTGGGGTGGTTACAAATGGTCTGAGGTTTTGAGGCCGGTTGGACTCTAAAACAACGTTGGAGGCGGTTTATGGTAGAGAAATAACATTCAATTCTCTGTCAACAGCTCTGGTGGACATTCCTGCAGTCAGCATGCCAATTGCACACTCACTCAAATCTTGAGACATCTGTGGCATTGCGTTGTGTGACAAAGCTGCACATTTTAGAGTTTAAAAAAAAAATGTTCCCAGCACAAGGTGCACCTGTGTAGTGACCGTGCCGTTTATTCAGCTTCTTGATATGCCACACCTGTCAGGTGGATGGATTATTTTGGCAAGGAGAAATGCACACAAACAGGAACGTAAACACATTTGTGCACAACATTTGAGAGAAATAAGATTTTTGTGCTTATGGAACATTTCTGGGATCTTTTATTTGAGCTCATGAAACATGGGACTAACACTTTATATGTTGCATTTATATTTTTGTTCAGTATATATGTTTTATTTTATTCCGATTTTTCAAGGGGTGCTGCAGCCCCCTCAGAGGTAGAAAATGCCAACTCATTTCCGTTTTTTATGACTACATTGTGCTTGTTGAACATTGCAGGCGACTGCCGACTGACTGATCTACAAATAACCTTGCATCATAAATAACTACTCATTGTTATTTGTAAATCAGTCAGCCAGTCACAATTTACCTAAGATACATTACGGTTTTGATTCTCTGGAACACGGCGATATAAGTGAGTTCCAGTCCGACTATAGGTGCATTCAGTTCGCTTGATTTGTACTGAATGGCACGTTTCCACACAACCTTCTTGAACGGACGTTGAGGTACGTTTGCTCCCGTTTGGTGGGTGCTGCAAGGCGTGTCTTGAGGCAATGAGTGGCGTATTTAAAGAGCAGTGGTCATGCTGACAGCGTTTTCCAACCCACAACCTCCTCGTTTTTCAATTGGTCGTTCAGTACAGTACCCTTTCCGTTCAATTGAACGTTACAGAACATAAATTGTACTGTACGCAGCCCAGGACTGCTGCCAGACCCTTCTGACAGTATCGGATAGTGAGGCATTCTCAATCGGTGTTGGAGCTATTTAACTCTTATTGGAGGCATCGAATACGTTGTACTTTACTGGTTTACATGTTTTATAGACATTGTATTGCAAACCTCGAGCGCCCCAATCAAATGGAGCGCATTACATCACATGCGCTTTTCTTCCCTTGAGAAAAAAAACACTGGAGCGGATGTCGCGGCGGCACTGACTGTTTGTGGTGAGCTGTCAGTGAGCTTCTACGCTCAATGTGTGGTAGCGAGGCAGCAGAAAGCGTGGCTGAAGCTTGGGACCGATGGAACAGCAGCGCCTGTAAACTGGCAGAGCACCAAAGAAGTGTAGAATCGGGGGGTGGGTGGGGGGGTTGTATGTGAATTTCAAAGAAGTCGGGATGGACGGCAAAGGTACGTTGAAGATGTTCTCCCGAAAGAAAAGGGAATTGATAAAAACCCCTTCCATCTCGAAGAAGACTCGAGCAGGAAGCCCCGGGCCACAGAGCTCATCATCAGTAAGTAGCACATCATCTCTGATTTCCTCCTGTCACTCAGACAGATTTCCTATACTGTCTGTCCGCTGCTGAGAAGCTAGGGGAGTTGGGGGACAGCATGACAGATGTCAAACTTCAGTAGATTGTTTAGACCTGACCTCAATTAAATTGACTTCACTTATCGTAAGTTATGGACCAGCAATGACATATTTAGTGGGGTGTTTTGAAGGCTACAGGTGAGCATTTTAGGTGATTTATATGGACAGTAGCCTATCATTTAATTCATTTAAAGTAGCCTAGTGGGGGAGAGATGTTATACTATTGGGATATTTGGTTGAATATTTGAGGACGTTGTTGATGAATACTTAAAACTAGTTGGATTAGTCAATTCAAAATAAACCTGTTAGTCACTGATAACTTTGCAGAATGACTCATTTTTTTTCGTTTCTCACTCATTGGAAAATATTTTTGTGGGTTAGTAAGCCAGTATTGGTTCGTCACCTGCAAGATGAGTCTAGTTTAAAAAGTGACTCCTGCTAAAGATGATGGGAAAACAATAGGGACAGAGACCATGCTGAAACGTGGTAGCAAGAATAGTTACAACCCATACTCCACGGGCCAGAGAGTTAAGAGAGAGGAGGCTAAAGCCAAGAACAAATTGGACAAACAACCCAATAGACCCAACGTCTGGCTCAAACAGGTATGTCAAACACTACCAATTAGTTAGCCACCTAGGTTTTTATACATTTTCCTCATGAGAAGGAATGAGTGTTATTATTCTCACTGCTTTGAGACCATCTGTCCTTAAAATACTTATTTCTGTTTATAAAAACATGTATCTGCTTCATACAGTATGCTACACTTTCAAGTTTAGAATACAGTACCATAAAAGGTGTTCTTGGAATAACATGATGCAAGGTCTGCTCTAGTTGTCTTAGTTGCGCCTCCTACTGGCAGGGTGTGATGCTGCCGCTATTTTCTGTTTCATAACCACACCGTGCACCTGCCATTGATACTGTTTAGACTTTAAGATGTGTACGTTTCAGGCCTCTACACTACATCACTGCATCCACGACTTGTAACAGCTAGACTCTGATTTAGCTATTATTTAATCAACTCTGGCATTTATGTTAGGTGTGTTGTAGTCCATGGACAAGTTGGGACACTTGATGAGTTGATTTCATAACTTTTCCGTCATGTCTCATCAAACCGTACAATTTGATGTTGCTTAAAGTGGCCCGAGTTTCTGTTTTCGGTGAGCTGTTTCAGGGTGTGGCAAGAAGCTGAGTCAGGAAGTGTTACACAACACAGGCTCTTGTTGAAGTCTCTGTTTGTCTGTTTACCAACAGTCTGCCAAAAATATCAGTCACATTATTGTCCTGATGTTTTTGTGTTACCACAGATGTCACAAGTCCTTCTCCCTCTCCTCTCCCCCCTCCTCTCTCTTACCCAGCTGTCTATTCTCCAGGAGCAGCCTCGTCGTGATGCTATCGACACAACCCCTTCCTCAACCTCATCCTCCTCCACCCTCTTCCCCATTCCCGGTGCCCCATCGGACTCCTCCGTGTCCTGCCCTGGCACCCCAAGTGCCCAGCATAGCAAGCTGGTGGGGGTGGGCTGCCCGACCCCAGGGGCCACCATGAAGAGGCCCACCGGCCTCAGCCGCCATGCCAGCGCCGCGGGGTTCCCTATCCACTCATGGGTGTTCACCAAGGGCCAGGGAAAGGGGGCTATCACCCCCACCACCCCCCAAGACAGCTCAGAGAGCATGGCCATCGAGGTGGAGGACATCCCCTCTCTGTTAAGTAATGTGGCCCGCTTTGCTGAGGCCGTAGAGAAGTTGAAGGACGTTGTATTGGGGGAAGGTGAGTGGATATAGGTTCACATAGGTTTATGCACTTCTCCTTTGTCTGGTTAAGGTTTAGCTCTGAGGGAGGTACAGGACACAAAGGCCATGTTTGAACATGGTGGGGTGGGGGGGGGGGGGGGGGGGGGGGGGGGGGGGGGGGGGGGGGGGGGGGGGGGGGGGGGGTGGTGTGTGTGTGTGTGTGTGTGTGTGTGTACCTCTTCAAAATACAGTTAACCAACTGCTATGGTCAGTCTCTGGAGTCTTGATATTCATTTGTCTCCTCTAAGACTGTTAGAGAGGCATAAGAGCTTATAGATGGGACAACTTATCTTCAGAACTCTAGTCAGATATTTCATTGTGCACATGATTGAGTGGTCCTCTGTAGGTCCATTGGTAGAATGTGGAGCTTGCAGTGCCAGGATATAGTGGGTTTTGTGTGACTGTAAGTCGCTTTGGATAAAAGTCTGCTAGATGTATTACTATTATGATATGCCTTTGTTATTGGGATTGCTTTTGGCTGCATCGTGACCATCTGCTATTGTTTCCCAGTCTTATTGTTCTCTGTGTGGATGTCTAAATTCTCCACTACTCCTACCTGATGCGCCACATGTTAGCATGCGCTCAGAACAATGCTGTTTTGGTTCCCCTCCTCACCCCCCCTGTTCACCACGTGTTGCGTGTGGGAGGGGAAGGGCGGGCTGGCTGGCTTTGCACAAGCAACCCAGTTCTCTTGCTCGAGATGTAACAGCGACCACACTCCAGCAGGAAACCAGTCTCCTGTTTACTGCAATTTCTGTCTGTACTCAAGCAAAATGGCTGGTCCAACGGTTTTTCTGCAAAAAACAGTCATAGTTACCTCAGATCAAGGAATTTTTTATTTTCATGAGGCAGGCTGATATTATGTAATTTATTTTATTGATGCAATAAAATACAAGATGTGCAACAAGTGATGTAACAATTTCAACTTGAGAGAGTCAGGCCAACAATTGGTCTCACTTTGGAACATGGGTTGATTGCTCTAAAAGTGATGGAATGGTTAGGGTGTCTATACTTTAACTTATTACCCCCCCCCCCCCCCCCCCCCTCCCCGTGACTGTCGTATTAATCTAAACAGGAAGCAATGATGCATGGCAGAGCGACCTCGTTCAGACTTCCTCCTCACATAGTCCACTGCGTTAGTCTGACCTGTGACACCGTCAATACCACAAGACTGCTTCCAGTCCATCCTTGTGATGTTCTGAGATTAACCTCCCCGTTTGAACCTATCACATGGTCAATATCTGACATGATGTGCTCCCTTAAGTTATGAACCTATCTCTGAATTAAATTCTGACAAACCACAACCATCTAAAACTGAAATATTTGATACGAGATTATCCAGGAACTAAATTGACATACAAGTCTATGCACACAGTCACATAATGCCACATGTTCATTTAGCTAGTTTCAGTTTCTATAGTAGGCGTCTTGGAGCCTTTTATACCATCCTCCTTCTGACATGCCCTCTAACTAGTCTACCCTCTATGGCCTCCTGGTCCCATTCCATGGGCCAGCCACTATGACAGACACGGACATTGAGATGGAGGGCCAAAGGGGAAAAGAGGAGGAAGGAGGGCTCTACCGGCCAAAGGATCTGCTGTCTGTGAGAGAGAGACAAGAGGAAGTGGCCTGCAGACGTCACTGCTGACATCAAAGCTGTCCCTACAACCCGTCTGTCTGCCGTCCGTGTTACTATTCATGGTGTCCAGAGACTGGTCATGAATCACTCCCTCTCAACCTCTAATAACCTGTAATGACCTCTAATACTGTGACCAACCCTAATAGTCTGTCTATAAAGATGATCTCCATGTTATATGGATTCCGTGTTGTGACGGTGAGCCCCGTCACAGACCTCAGACACAGCCTTCTATCTCCCAACACCAACCCTATCACTTCTGGTTGTAACTAGTACTCGATAGATGTACAAAATGGTAGGTTAGGCTCAGTCCTCTTTGTGTGTGGCTGTAGACAAGTGGAGTGCTGAGTATTAGGAATGGCACAGGATCCATGTCTCTCCTGTCTGTGTCTCTGACTGTCCCGTCTCTTTTTTGCTCTCTCTGTCTGTAGACAAGCAGGAGAACCGTCGCCCTCTGGCCCATGAGTGCCTGGGAGAGGTCCTGAGGGTCCTACGACAGGTCATCAGCACCTACCCTCTCCTCAACACTGTGGAGACCCTTACTGCTGCAGGCAAACTCATATCTAAGGTTAAAGGTAAGACTACTGGCTGGACCAATCAGTGGTCTACTAGCTAGGGTCAAAAAGTCCATGCTTTTAGCACAAAGTCAATGAGTTAAAATGGCCTAGAATGAACACATTCATTATTTTGATTGCAGGATTTCACTATGAGACTTGTAATGACACAGAAAAGAAGGACTTTGAGAAGGCCATTGAAACCATTGCAGTTGCTTTTAGTAGCAGGTAAGTATTTGGTACATCTGTTTCTCAGTATGTATTGTCATGAGCTAGTAACAGTATTTCATGGATCCTGGAATAAACCAAAGGTGACACTGTGCGTCACAATGCTCTTTCTTTTGACTTTTTATTCTCTGGCACAGAGTAATGGGACATGACCATGTGTCCTCAGTGGTAAGGTCGGGGTGGTGGTGTATGACGACAGTAGAACTGTAGAAGTACAATGTACGTGTGTGTGTGCATTTGTGCGATAGAGAAGTGGAGCTTAGAGCAAAAAACAGTGACACATTTGCATGTGGCTCAGTAGAAAACAGGAAGTGTAGTGGTGGTTTTCTTCTCTTCCGTAACCTAGGACACAAAACCAAAACGCAGCCATTTGGCGTCTGTTGTCTCAACAGATTATCTACAGACAGAGAATAGGTGCGTCTATCCTCGGATACAATGTGTAGGTGTGATAATGGTCGTTTGGATACAAACATATCACTCTCAAAAAAATACAAGTACATTTGTGACCAACTGGCTCAAATAAGTCTTCTGTTGCAACATTTTGAAATTGTGTTTTTTAAAAAAAAAATTACATTGGATAAAAATAGAGACTCGGTGCTACAAAATGGTATATCATACACTGCATTTGAGGAACAATGGGAAAGTAATTCTGCTTTGAAAGTTGATGAACTTGTAAACTCACTTTTTGAGAAAATGGCCTTTGAATTTTGGGTACCTACTGGAGAGCTCTCCTTTGTCTACAACCATTCAGCATTGTTCACACCCTCTTAATTAAGCCAGCCCCATCTATCTTTTTAAGGATTCACATGTGAGGTAATGTGCTGAACAGTGAGTAGTGAAGTAAAGATTAAGACTAGAAGTGGTAAAAGTAGTAGCCTACAATAAGGAAAAATTCCAGTTCAACAGGAAGTGTCCAGATAAAAATATTTAGTCAATATTAGATGCCGCTTACCCAGACACATTTGTCAAAATGAATGGATCATGTGAAAAAAATGCTTTAACCCCCAGCCACATACTGCCAAGCTAAAACATATGCTCTGATATGGCTATTTTATGTCTATTTTAAAATTGTAAATAGGAATATACATACATAATTCAAAAGAATGTTTGTTCACTTCCTGGCCATGCACAGTACATACAACCCCAACAGGGCAAAGAAGACAGAGCGGAAGTTATATGGCCGGTGCGATTGCACAGAGCCTGGCATCAACCACTTCCTGATGTTTTTTTCTCTCTCCTTGTCTCCTTTCCTTGTCTCCTTTTCTTTCCATGACCACCGGTAGGGGAAAGAACCCGAACTGTACCCTTCACATTGCTTTAACCGATCAAATCCTATTTGATCTACACATTTTCCCTTTTTATTTTAGTCCTTCCTCTCTCTCCATCTCTGATGGAAGTACTGTCGGTGTAATGGCCTCTCTCTGTCCTCCTCAGTGTGTCAGAGCTGCTGATGGGGGAGGTGGACAGCAGTACCCTACTGTCCCTGCTGCCAACAGAGAAGAGCAGGGTGAGTGGGGGTTAATTTGGCTTTCTTGATGTGCATGTGGCAGGAGGTGTCGGCTCTCAGAGCGGATGTTTGTGGGCAGCAAGGCCAGCTTCCTGGCAGTGACACAGTGTGTCTTTATCTCCGCCTGTTCCTCTCCCTCGTTCTCCTGTTATAACAACACACACAGGCCGCCTCTGAGACTCCACATAACACAGTTCCTTCTATCTCATTCATCAATGCAGCTCCAATACTGACACACTGAATTCAACAGGCCTGCACACACACACTGGGGGGTTATTGCCTACAGTCTATGTGCCAAATCCTATTTTCATTGGAACTTTCAAGTTTGTATTAGTCATATGTACAGGATACTTACTTGCAGGTTCCTTCTCGACATTGCAACAACAAATAATGAAAGATAAGAATATGAACATAAAGTAAATGGCTCAGTAGAATATAATAAATATTTTAGCAGAAGTATGAAACAGGAAGGTGAGATTTATAGTCCAATATTTACATGTGTTTTGGGGAAGGGGGATGAGGGAGCAAGTGTTTTAAATTGTGCAGTATTTAATATCCATCATTCAATTGTACATGCCCATCCCTGAGATGCCACTTGGCATTGCTCTGTTCCATCATTATTTGTATTGGCTCTGGTAAACACGGTGTACCGAATAATTAAGCAATAAGGTCCGAGGAGGTGTGGTATTTGGTCAATATACCACGGCTAAAGGCTGCTCTTATGTGCAACGTGGAGTTGCTGGACACAGCCCTTAGCCGTGGTATATTGGCCATATACCCCAAACCCCGATGTGCCTTATTGCTATTATAAACTGGTTACTAACGTAATTAGAGCAGTAAAAATGCATGTCTTGTCGTACCCGTGGTATACGGTCTGATATACCACGGCTGTCAGCCAATCAGCATTCAAGACTCGAAGCACCCAGTTTATAATATACTATATAGCAGAGTTGGGGTTAATTCCACAAATTCTCCCTGTAAATTCCATTTAATTTAAGGTCAGTCTTTGAATTCAGAAAATTAAATTCCTCTCAACTCCAATGTTAGGTAATTTCCAAGAATTCAATTCCTTATTAAGGCTTTCAGGCTGATCATGGAACTGTTCAAACATCCTAGCTTTATTGGAAATATAGAAATACATGTTGAAATGATTAAAAACAAATCCTGCAGCTAATTGTTTTTATACTAAGTGCATTCATTCCAATAACTGAGAAATGTAAAAATATTGAATTCCAATTCAATTACAAAGATCAAATGTTTTCACAATGTCAATTAAAATAAACAGTCTCATTCCAATTCTATTCCCATTTCATAACTTGAAGATTGTTGAAATTAGAATTCAACGTAAGCTCTTCAATTCATGATTGAATTCAATAATTGAATTGGAATTTCTGCTACAGAGTACAGAATAAGGTACTGTTCCGCAGTATTCTTGAGTGGTCTGAAACTCTTTCTCTCTGTGTGTCCAGTCTATGGAGAACCTGTACGGGGTGTCGGGTCATGGGCTAGAGGGAGCTCAGATGAGGAGTGACCTGCAGGACTTTGGCCGGGCCGAGGAGGTGGACATCATGCTGCAACGTAGTGAAGGGGGAGTGGACTCTGCTCTGGCCTACGCTAAGACCATCTCTAAATACATGAAGGACCTGATGAGCTACGTGGAGAAGAGGACCTCACTGGGTGGGTAGACACACACACCGCAGACAGTTCCCTACACACAATAGTGGAGATTTAGGTTGACTCTTATAACCTGAATGTAACGTATTATTGATTTGTTGATTCACCCATGTATCTTTCCCCATCCAGAGGTGGAGTTTGCCAAGGGCTTACAAAGACTGTACCAGTCCAGCAAGCACAGCATCACACATGTAAGCCCTAGTGATATTGTATTCTATAGTAGAAGGAGTTAAGGAAAGGAATACCCAATTCACTCTCGTCAAAATGATTACATCCAATTCAAGAGGCTCCTGTGATGACAATGCTATTTCCCCTCTCACCACTCCCTATCTCTCAGCCCCACATGCCCTTCTACTCCATCTACTCTCTGGCTCTGGAGCAGGACTTGGAGCAGAGCAGTGGGATGCAGCAGGCCGCCACCACACTGCACAACCAGACCTTCCTACAGCCTCTGATGCAGCGTAAACACGAGCATGAGAAGAAACGCAAGGAGGTCAAGGAACAGTGGTACCGTGCCAAGAGGAAACTGGTCAGTTCCTTGCTAGTGCTATTTATGCAGTATGTTATCTCTCTATTTATATTATCTCTCTCACATTGCCATGAAGTTTACAGGTATACATGTTTTACCGTTTTGAGAATGATTTGACAATATATCAACAAAGTATCTATTAAAGAAACAACTTTGTTTTCTCTCTCAAGATGTTGCCCAATTTGTACCCAAAGACTGATTCTGTGTACCTATGTGTTTGGGATCCAGATGGAATGTGAGTCTAACCTGCGAAAGGCCAAGCATGCCTACATGGCTCGCTGTGAGGAGCACGACAAGGCCAAAGCAGCTGCTAGCAGAGCCGCAGAGGAGGATGGAGGAGGCTCTACCACCAAGTCTCTGGGCAAAAAGTTACGAGTGGAGGAAGACGCTCGCAACAAGGTGCCCATCACTGCATATGTTGTTTTTCCTCCATTCTCTCTCATCTCCACTCTTCTACTCATCTCACCTCCCCCCATCTCTCCTCCCCATATCTCGCCTAGTCTCTTCTCTCCCTCGCCTCTTCAGGGAAATCTGCTAAAAAGCAGAATGACTGCAAGTCGTTGTCAAAGCCTATGGCCATATTTCATTGAGTATTGTATGCCATTAGCCTAGCTGAGAATTGACCACCGTGTGTGTGTTCAGGCTGAAGAGGCAGAGGCCACCTACAGGACATGTATAGCAGACGCCACCACCCAGCAGCAGGAGCTGGAACACGTCAAGGTCAATGTGCTCCGACTGCTGCAGGAGGTCATCAAACAGAGTGACCAGACACTGCGCTCGGTCAGTACACAGACACGCAGACAATTTGTTCAGTGCGGCCAGTCTGTTTAGCTTACATTCCACTCCTTGCACTCCCTGTGATGGAATGTAAGCTAAACCTTCTCCTCCACCACATGACTAAACCATTCCTCTCCTTCCCTCCAGGCCACCATCTCGTACTACCAGATAATGCACATGCAGACGGTGGTGTTGCCGGTCCACTACCAGACTCTGTGTGAGAGCAGTAAGCTGTATGACCCGGGACAGCAGTACGCTGCCCACGTCAGAGACCTGCAGCTCACTGAGGAGCCTGAGGTCACCTACCAGTTTGAGCCCTACACTGCCACTGCAGCCTCCACACAGTGAGTCACTCCTAGCCTCAAAGCTTTTGGTTTGTTAGGTGTCTATGGGCACTCGGTCACTTTACACCAAGTAATAAATAAGAGGTAATAGATTTACATTAGTATCATGTTTTTTGGCTGGTTTTATATCTGTTAATTCAGGCATCCAGCTCGACCCCTTAATGACAGCTTCAACACAGACCAGCAGAGCAGCTCTGAGGGTCAACCCAGCACCGGAGAGACCACGACAGGGGAGGACCTCAGCGCTGAAAACGCCAGAAAGAGTATGTCATTTTGTATGATATTGATGCGGTTCTTACTGTCTTGTGCCGTCTCACTATGCAAGACAAAACAATGTAGACCTACATGAGGTATTTGTGCTGTCCATGATAACCTTGTGTCCCCTTCCCAGGACAAGGCCACAAATCGTGGGGTTCTACAGTGAGTGATGCAGACAGTGTAGAAGGGGAAGGTGGCCTGGAATCTCCTACCACCAGTTCAGGTAAGGCTTTCTCTGTCTGTCTCTCTATCTCTATGTCTCCCTCCATCTCCTGCAGTGCTATAGCTGTGTGTTATTGTTTTGTACGTTTTAGGTGACATCAGTAAAATGGCACGCACCTCCTCCACCGGGACCATGTCGTCCAACGAGGATCCAGATGAGAAGGACGGGAACGTGGCCTCCTTCGAAGCACCAAGTAAGACCGGAGGTCTACCTCCTCTCTGTTTGCCAATTATTACATAATTCATGCATTTATCAATTTATCCATCAATCTTCATCTGCAGACATAAATGGCATGGAGCCTGAGATTGCAGTTCCAACCGGACCTTTCCGTAACATTGGGCTCTCCAAAGCCGCCCAGACTCATCGGCTGCGTAAACTCCGCACCCCGTCCAAGTGTCGGGAGTGCGACAGCTACGTGTACTTCCAGGGAGCAGAGTGTGAGGAGGTGAGAGATAAGACCATCTCATTCGTCACCTTTGAAAGCAATAGACTTTGGCTGCTTGATTAGCTGATTACGTCTGTTTTTCTGTGTGAATGACATCTCTGACTTTCATTGGTTATCATCCTGACCTCTAACCTCTTGACCGACTGTATGTCCCTTGTCCTCTATACCAGTGTTTCCTGGCATGTCATAAGCGGTGTCTGGAGACGTTAGCCATCCAGTGTGGCCATAAGAAACTGCAGGGTAGACTCCAGCTGTTCGGCCGAGACTTCTCCCAGGTGTCCAGCGGCAGCTCTGACAGCATCCCATTCATCATCACTAAGTGCATTTCGGAGATCGAGAGACGAGCCCTGAAGACGAAGGTGAGGGAACGCGGGATGAACGGTCTGTTTCTTGAAAGGAGTGTAATGGTTGGCTGTATGAATGCATTATTTTCTTTCTCCTTCTCTATCCTTCTCTCAAAACATTTTCCCTCTCTTCCCCATTGGTCTCCATCTCTCTCTGCAGGGTATCTACAGAGTAAATGGGGTGAAGACTCGTGTAGAGAAGCTGTGTCAGGCCTTTGAGAATGGCAAGGAACTAGTGGAGCTCTCGCAGTGTTCCCCCCATGACATCAGCAACGTCCTCAAGCTCTACCTCCGACAGGTACCTTGTAGCTGTTTCAGCCTCCATATTTATTTGCGCTTATCATGGGTTGTCTTTGGATAAGATGGCTACAAACGAAGATAAAAAAATCTCCCGCTCTGTCCTCTACAGCTTCCAGAGCCCATCATGCCGTTCCGCCTGTACAACAGCCTCATGGGGTTAGCCAAGGAGAGCCTGCAAACTGAGGGAGGGGAGGCCGGGACGGGGAAGGGGCCAGAGCTGGTGGACCTAGGACCAGATACGGAACCAGCGGTCCTGGCTGTGGTGGATAGACTTAGGGAGCTGGTGAAAGAGCTGCCCAAGGCTAACATAGCCACGCTGCGCTACATCGTACGTCACCTGCGCAGGTGAGCAGCTCAGAAGAGCTACATTGCTTACTCATTTTTTTTTTTAACCTGACACAGATCATTACAAAAGAGTATTCACAACTGTGATCATGTATTACTTGTTTAAACCTCCGTCATATCATCGTTCTACCCCATCTCTGACATCAGGATTGCGGAGTTGGAGCAGGACAATAAGATGAGTCCCAGTAACCTGGGCATCGTGTTTGGCCCCTCTCTGATAAGGCCCCGGCCCACAGGGGCCACAGTGTCCCTGTCCTCTCTAGTGGACTACCCCCACCAGGCCCGCATCATAGAGACTCTCATCGTTTTCTACACAGCCATCTTCCAGTCCAAATCCTCTAGCACCAGCAGTCGCCCATCCTCCATCCTCCAACAGGTGTGTTTTTGTGTGTCTGCGTGACGGTTAATAATATTTGTAACATACAGGAAGAATGTGAATGCTTTCATTTCAGCCACACCCAATAGCTCAACCAATACCAGAGTTTGAACTCAAGTTCCTTGTTTTAACTCCTGTTTGTCTCCCACTGCTGGTGCAGAGTGTCAGTGTGGATGTTGAGGAGGGCAGCAGTGCCGTGGTAGCTGAAGGAGAGGAACAGGAAGCCAAAGAGGAACAGAGCAGAACAGACTCTGACAAGATGGAGGAGGGCTGTGGTAAGAGGTGTTTAGATGGATTTGAAGAAGAATTACTACACGTTTGCCTTTTGATTTGAGTTACATCTTTATAACTTGTATTTATCCAGGTGACCAGTGCCATTTCATTACAGCCCTTTGCTTTTTCTCCATGCAGGAAGTTTTCCAGGTTCCCTGAGCTCCAGTGAGCAGATTGTGGACTCTGACTCAGAGCTGGATGAGACTGGGAGGGGGTCCACACACCACCCACACTGCCTGGTCAAACAGGAGAGTGAGGTCAGCACAGAGGATGACCAACTGAACTGCAGGGATAGTCTGGAACTCTCCAGCCAGTCTGTACCCCAGACCGACCCGGATCCAGACCAAGACCAGGAGAGTCCTGGTCCCGATGCCTCGGACCACGACCCCCCTGAGCCCCCAGACAGCGAGCCCCCGGACCTGGAGGTGTCTGAGCAAGAGCTGAGCATCTCCCTGGCTGAGCTCAACATGAATCAGTCCAACAACTATGTTCTGGGCCATGTGTGGAGCGAATCTCAGTTTGGTGCCGAGGGACAGGGAGCCAGAGTTTGTGTAAACACGACCTGTGCAATGTGTCGACCTCACTGAAAGTCTTTCCTGGAATTGCATGATATATGAAGTTAAAGTTTTATATGTACTTCAAGAGGATGGATCCTGGTTTTAGCTTTGGTATAGAATGTCAGCATTGAATATACTACAAGGCACATCCCTCATAGACACTTAGTTATAACTGTTTTCTGCCATCATTCATTATAGTTCTAACCAGCTGTGACTTAATAATTTGGAAAGTAAATACCTTCTAGATTATCACTGTGCCAGTTTGTATTTCAAATATTTCTTTAGGGACGTTGCTCTTTAAAGCTTGAATAATGTCCAGTAGTGTGGGATCTTTGTCTTGTATGTGTGATTTGTGTGCGCGATGCATTTCTACGATAATTATTCCAGGTATTTAAAGTGCTGCTGGTTTTATTTCAGCACTAAAATTGAAAAAAAATGCATTTTTACATTTTGTGTTTTTATAAATTGTATCATTTTGCCTTGCGTTGGATGGATTTGTCGTTATCGGTTTAATCACTTTTTGTCAATGTTTTGTAATAAAGAGTATGCTATTATAAATGTTATACCTTGTCCTTGTAGCTCTTTCATTGTAACTATAGCCCCGTTAATACCTGGCGCTAACCCTTTGTCCTGATCTTATCCACATTCTGATTGGGCACATTTTAAGAACAGGTGTAGATGATTAAGACAATGTGATCACATCTTCCTGACCACCACCTGAGGTAGTCAGGCATGTGTTGTCTGGATCATTCAAGCCTGGTGGTAGGGGCTATAGGACTGGCTCATTGTAATGACTGGACTGAAATTAATGGAACCAAGTCAAACGTGGTTTCCATATGTTTGATACCGCTCCATTGATTCCATTCCAACCATTACAATGAGCCTGTCCTATAGCCCCTACCACCAGCCTCCACTGGTCTGGATATCAATCAAGTGTAAACAGATCTGAATGGTCAAAACATTTAAATCATTATACCGGCTTCAACTCCACTGAGTGGTAGCAGCATTAACTTAAGGCAGTATTGTCATAAAATAAATTCATATTATTTTGAAATAATATCTGTCAAGTAATTTGCATACAGCGAGGCACCAGCTAATCTGATCACAATGCAGACACAGTGGAAGGATAAGAGACATTCTAATACAATGTGTAGATGTGACAAACCTTGATCAGATAGTTATTGGATCATATTGCTCAGATCATGAAACTCACATGTTAGCATAAGGTGTAAACAAGGCTTATGGGCACTAACCAAGTACAGTATTAAAGTGTGATCGCGGTATCACCGTTCAATGAGAGAATGGCATTATAAAGGGAAGAAGGAACCAGAAAGTTAACCAAGCCAGTTGACTAATGTCCATCTCATACCGTGACCTCCCCCCCACTAAACAAAGAATGAAGGCTGGTTTAGTAATCAGGAAACAGTCACTGGTTAGGCAAATGTTTTAATAATAGTCCTGTAGGGCCATTGACGTAAACATTATCCACAACATTTGAATTTTGTTCAAGCCCTTTGCCAAGCTCAGTCTGAGCTGCCCACACTACAGTACACACTACAGTAGATGGCTCACTTCAGGAAAAAGGTATGTGGACATGAACTTTTTACAGTTAATTTATCATGATTCAGTATATTGTACTTTTTTTTCACCTTCAACCTAATGGCCCCCATGGCTTATATTTCTACTTGCTAGTTTTAAAACTTGCTATGCACTCCACCAGTTGAGGTTATCTATTAACTGTGTTCCCCTTTATATTAGCCTAAAAACAATTGTGATGTGAAATTTGACACAATCAATGTGAGCAACTTCCATTTGTGTGTTGTTCCAACAATGTCTGTTTAAAGATTTATTGTACAAAATGACAAACCTGTACTAACAAAAAAATCCCTCGCTTCATCCAAAGAAATGTGAGGCCAGCTGTAGAATAATCCATGAGTAAACAACTGTATTGGCTCAGTGTTGGCTCACCCACTGCTCTTTACAAACAGCGCAGTGTAGCTAAAGGGACAAGAGTAGAATCAGAAGGAACTTTCTCAAATGTACTACAATCCCCAATACATCTGAATAAACAATGTATTGTAGTCATAAGAAATGATTAACAATGCGGAGAAACCGGTTAGGAAACAGCCCTAAAAGTGCAATCAAGATATTCACACATTGAAATCCTCACTGGACCAGCCTGTTGGTGATATGTCACCCAGCGGTCTCACTGGGTCTGATGAGCTTTACTACCTATCACAGCAAAGAGTCAAGAGCCCAGTTAAAACACTTAACGTCATGACCGGTGTTGAGTCATTTCATTAAAACGTCATGCTCCGGCGACTACTAAGGCTTTATTTAACCTCCCGCTTTAGGCTGGATGTACCAATGTGTAGTTTATAGATATGCATAATCTATGAGCAGAATTACTCTCTAACCCCAATTAGCCCCGAAATCCCTCGTTTGAAAGAGTCTTTCTTGAAGATGTGCTGTGCCAAGTATGACTCTAAGTATTCAAACCCCACACATACAATTATCTGTAAGGTCCCTCAGTTGACCAGTGAATTTCAAACACAGATTCAACCACAAAGACCAGGGAGGTGATCCATTGCCTTGCAAAGAAGGGCACCTATTCGTAGATGGGTAACATTTTTAAAAAAGCAGACATTGAATATCCCTTTGAGCATGTGAATATATTAATTCAACTTTGGATGGTGTATCAATTCATCATCACTACAAAGATACAGGCATCCTGCCTAAATCAGTTGCTGGAGAGGAAGGAAACCGCTCAGGGATTTCACAATAGTGACTTTGAAACAGTTACTGTGTTTAATGGCTGCGATAGGAGAATACTGAGGATGGATCAACAACATTGTAGATACTCCACAATACTAACCTAATTGACAGAGTGAAAAGGAAGCCTGCACAGAATATAAATGTTCCAAAGCATGCATCCTGTTAGCAACAAGGCACTAAAGTAATACTGCAAAAAAGGTCTCAAAGCTATAAACTTATTGTCCTGAATGCAAAGTGTTATGTTTGGGGCAAATACAAAACATTACTGAGTACCACTCTCCATTCAAACATAGTGGTGCCTGCATCATGTTATGGGTATGCTTGTAATCGTTAAGAACTGGAGATTGTTTCAGGATAGAAAAGAAACGGAATGGAGCTAAGTACAGGCAAAATCCTAGAGGAAAACCTGGTTCAATCTGCTTTCCACCAGACACTGGGAGACAAATTCACCTTCCAGCAGGACAATAGCTTAAAACACAAGGCCAAATCTACACTGGAGTTGCTCACCAAGAAGAAGGTGAATGTTCCTGAGTGGCCGAGTTACAGTTTTGACTTAAATCTACTTGGCAAGACCTGAAAATGGTTGTAGCAATGATCAACAACCAATTTGACAGAGCTTGAAGAATTTTGAAAATAATGGGCAAATGTTGCACAGTCCAGGTGTGGAAAGCTCTGAGAAACTTACCCAGGAAGACTCACAGCAGTAATCACGGCCAAAGGTGCTTCTACAACATATTGACTCGAGGTGTGAATACTTACAGTACCAGGCAAAAGTTTGGACACACCTATTTATTCAAGGGTTTTACTTTATTTTTTTTACTGTTTTCTACATTGTAGAATAATAGTGAAGACATCAACACTATAAAATAGCACTCATGTAGTAACCAAAAAAGTTAAACAAATCAAAACTTCTTCAAAGTAGCCCCCTTTGCCTTGAAGACAGCTTTGTACACTCTTGGCATTCTCTCATCCAGCTTCACCTGGAATGCTTTTCCAACAGTCTTGAAGGAGGTCCCACATATGCTGAGCACTTGTAGGCTACTTTTCCTTCACTCTGCGGTCCAACTCATCCCAAACCATCTCAGTTGGGTTTAGGTTGGGTGATCGTGGAGGCCAGGTCATCTGATGCAGCACCATCACTCTCCTTCTTGGTCAAATAGCCCATTCACCGCCTGGAGGTGTGTTTTGTGCCATTGTCCTGTTGAAAAACAAATGATAGTCCCACTAAGCGCAAACCAGATATGACGGCGTATCGCTGCAGAATGCTCTGGTAACCATGCTGGTTAAGGGTGCCTTGAATTCTATATAAATTACAGACAGTATCACCAGCAAAGCACCATCACCACACATGTGGAGATCATCCGTTCACCTACTCTGCGTCTAACAAAGACATATATTTAATCCATTTTGAATTCAAGCTGTAACAACAAAATGTGGAATAAGTCAAGGCATATAAATACTTTCTGAAGGCACTGTACGTTGGCTGGTGAGTGCTACTTTCAGAACTACTGGCTAAAAAGTATACAAAACTAACAGAGAATCTCTTTAACCGCATTTTAGGCAATAGGTCAATGAGATGAATTTGTACCTGGCCTCTTTTCAATCCAAAGTACCGGGCCACAGGGTCTCCTTGTTGGAGCCTACTGTAGGCAGCTGGCTTTCTTCAGTTGACTGAGAGACCGGTGAAGGAATCCCAACACACAACTATCTACATAATGCGATCCAGTATTAGATTAATATTTAAAAAATATCACCAATATGTAATTTATAGAAGTGAATATATATATTTTTTTTAATTTAAAAGTTTGATAATTTGGGGTGGCTATGCATGTTAATACAGTCCATACAATAGAGGATTTATACTCCATCCAGACATAAGTTTGTATTCCATGCTGTGAAAGGATACTGTAGTAACAGCAATTCAGACAGTTCCTCTTTTGTCATGACTATGTGTTCAGGAACCAGCTGCAACAAAAGGAAGAAAAGCAAGACAATCATATTAGATTACTGTGATATTGTTTAATGACTATATCATATCAACAAAAATCTGAATTTTTCCATCTGCTTACCTGATGCTCAGTGATGTTTATTAGAAGATCATGCTGTAGAAACTGTTCCAGAATGTACTTGGGGGCCATGTCAACTAGTGACTAAAATATGATATGAAAAAATAGCCTTTAATGAATCCTCTTAGGGCTAGGGGGCAGTGTTCGGAAGTTCCAATGAATGACGTGCCCAAAGTAAAATGCCTGTTACCTAGGCCCAGAAGCTAGGATATGCATATATAATTGGTAGCTTTGGATAGACAACACTCTGACGTTTCTAAAACTGTTAAAATAATGTCTGTGAGTATAACAGAACTGATATGGCAGGTGAAAATCTGAGGAAAATCCATCCGGAAAATGTTTTTCTGAGGTCACAGTCCATTTCAATTCTTGTCTATGGGATATACAAATAAATAGCTCCCAGATTACAGTTCCTATGGTTTCCACTAGATGTCAACAGTCTTTAGAAAGGGTCTCAGGCTTGTTTTTTGAAAAATGAGGACCCTTGGGATTGCAAACAGAGGAAGATCTTCAAAGGTAAGTGATTTATCTTATGTTACTTTTGTGAAGCCTGTGCTGGTTTGGAAAAGTATTTTGGTGTGGGGCGCTGTCCTCAGATAATCGCATGTTATGCTTTCGCCGTAAAGCCTTTTTGAAATCTGACAACGTGGTTGGATTAAAAAGAAGTTAAGCTTTTAAATGATGTAGGACACTTGTATGTTCATGAATGTTTAATATTACAATTTTGTCATTTGAATTTGCCGCGCTCCAGCTTCAACTGATGTTGTCGATTTTGATCCCGTTAGCGAGAATCAGATGTACATCAAAGTTGTTCATTTGAAAACCTCACCTGCTTAGCGGAAGGTGTCATTCCCATCTGAACTACAGTGCAGTACAGCACGTGTGATGTTCTCCTCCTGCATCCGCTGGCAGTACTTCTTTACGGTCTTGATACCAACTTTATGCTTCTCTGCATGGGTGAAAATGAAGAATTCAATATTGTTTTAACAATTACAGGACTAAAGCAAACTGACAGGTGCCGACTCATATTTCATTTGCCTGGTTAATATTAAGGCCTACATTGGGCGACTCCCAATGTTGTGGCTACACGGTCAATAACATTACCAGAAAAGAAAACAAACATCTGGTCCGTGGGGTCATCGTTATGTACTACCAGTACGGTGGGGTCTGCCGTTGTGGATGACCCTTGCTGGGTTTGTCCTCGAACTGACTTTTAAACTCATACAAGGTCTGATCCAAATCACCTTAGCTCACCAGGTAGCCTCCATCATTAGGTTACCTGTTCAGGAGTCTTATGGCTTGGGCGTAAAAACTGTTGAAGCCTTTTTGTCTTAGACTTGGCACTCCGGTCCCGCTTGCCATGCAGTGGTAGAGAGAACAGTCTATGACTGGGGTGGCTGGGGTCTTTTTTTAGGGCCTTCCTTTGACACCGCCCGGTGTAGAGGTCCTGGATGGCAGGCAGCTTTGACCCAGTGATGTACTGGGCCGTACGCACCACCGTCTACGTGCCTTGCGGTCGGATGCCGAGCAATTGCCGTACCAGGCAGTGATGCAACCGGTCAGGATGCTCTCAATGTTTCAGCTGTAGAACCTTTTGAGGATCTCAGGACCGATGCCAAATCTTTTTAGTTTCCTGAGGGGGAATAGGCTTTGTCGTGCCCTCTTCACGACTGTCTTGGTGTGTTTGGACCATTCTAGTTTGTTGTTGATGTGGACACCAAGGAACTTGAAGCTCTTAACCTGCTCCACTACAGCCCCGTCGATGAGAATGGGGGAGTGCTTGGTGCTCCTTTTCCTGTAGTCCACAATCATCTTCTTAGTCTTGGTTACGTTGAGGGATAGGTTTTTATTCTGGCACCACCCGGCCAGGTCTCTGACCTCCTCCATATAGGCTGTCTCGTCGTTGTTGGTGATCAGGCCTACCACTGTTGTGTTGTCTGCAAACTTAATGATGATGTTGGAGTCGTGCCTGGCCATGCAGTCGTGGGTGAACAGGGAGTACAGGAGGGAACTGAGCACGCACCCTTGGGGAGCTCCAGTGTTGAGGATCAGCGTGGCAGATGTGTTGCTACCTACCCTCACTACCTGGGGGCGGCCCATCAGGAAGTCCAGGATCCAGTTGCAGAGGGAGGTGTTTAGTTCCAGGTTCCTTAGCTTAGTGATGAGCTTTGAGGGTACTATGGTGTTGAATGCTGAGCTGTAGTCAATGAATAGCATTCTCACATAGGTGTTCCTTTTGTCCTGGTGGGAAAGGGCAGTGTGGAGTGCAATAGAGATTGCATCATCTGTGGATCTGTTTGGGCGGAATGCAAATTGGAGCCTAGGCCTACTGATGAAATGCACTGAATCAATTGAGAAACATAATAACGCTCTAAATTTATGAACGGCCTGTTTCGCAAATCACAATGTCATTGGTGATCAAAGTTACTCTATCATTACTGAATATCAGTTTCACTTGCTGTGAAACCTTTACATAGTGGTGCAGAGAATGTTTGTTTTTATTTTGGGAGAACCCTGGGTGCGATTTTTTCAAAGGTATTTCTTGGGATAAATATGATTTATTCCCGGTATTGAAACTTGGTAGATGTTCTGGAAAATATGAACAAAGATTTGTATAACTAATCTGTGATATGAATCCCTAGTCTACATAAAAATGGTGGATGCCCTCAATGGCACAGCCAATGGTAATACCCACTATAGGCCTCTATCATTCTCTATGTTCACAACCAACAAACCCTTATGTATGTAGCCATGTATTGCTACATCAATCTAGTTACAAAATATGGCAAATTAATTGTGCCTTGATATTTGGGGCATTGGCAAGCTGTGGAGTCCTTCTTGTTAGTCGTATTCAGAATGAATTTGATATCATACCATATACCATTAGCTATCTAATAAAAAACACATGTAGATTATTAGTTTACTGAATTACAAGTGTGTCTAACATTGTTGATTGTAGCTATTGTATTATTTTTGCCTTTTCTTGTTTACAGGGGACTTTATTCCACCCCTGCTACATTAGATTAACTGCAGACATTGGATGTGTCATGAAACCATTACTTCCACTGCCCTTCTGGTTTGTACTGATAACCTGATATCAGCAAAGTGGCCTAACCTACAGTGCATATTAGGACAATTTACAGTTTGTGTTTTAGTATGTCATTATACTCTGGATGATGCATTCATCATTTGATGTCTGTGAAAAAGCTATGGAAATACAGGGTGTTAAAGGTTATTGTGTCTGTAAATTGGAAAAGATATTGACAAGTATCATCTGTCTGGTTTTCAGTTTAGATATTTATTTGGTATGGGGGTATACAGAGGGTAGGCTATATGGCAGGGTTCCCCAACTGGCGGCCAGTTGGTGATTTTTATTTGGCCCCCCAAGCCTTCTAGAAATCTGTTCCAAAGTATTCCCACGCATATTAGAAATAGAAATGTATATATACACTGAGTGTACAAAACATTAGTAACACTTTCCTAAGATTGAATTGCACCCCCTTTTGCCCTAAGAACAGGCTCAATTCGTCGCAGCATGGACTCTACAAGGTCTCGAAAGCGTTCCACAGGGATGCTGGCCCATATTGACTCCAATGCTTCCCATAGTTGTGTCAAGTTGGCTGGATGTCCTTTGGATGGTGGACCATTCTTGATACACACGGGAAACTGTTGAGAACCCAGCAGCGTTGAAGTTCTTGACACACTCAAACCGGTGCGCCTGGCACCTGTTACCATACCCCGTTCAATGTCACTTAAATATTTTGTCTTGCCCATTCACCCTCTGAATGGCACACATACACAATCCATGTCTCGAGGCTTAAAAATAATTATTTAACCTGTCTCCTCCACTTCATCTACACTGATTTGAAGTGGATTTAACAAGTGAAATCAATAAGGGATCATAGCTTTGATCTGCAATCTATGTCATGTAGAAATGTGTTCCTAATGTTTTGTACACTCAGTGTATATGACCGTATACAAATGTAAGCAGGTTTTGAAATAATTGTTTTAGTCAAATATTGTATCTGTTTGGGCTTCTTGCTGTCAATTTGCCGTCTACAAATTATTTGTAATTATGTTCCAGCTGAATCTAGTTGACGATCCCTGCTGTATGGTGTCAGAACCTTCCTTTATATCCTTAATATGTGTGAGTATATGTGAATATGATGTACCTTGTTTGTTAGATGACATCAGTGAGTGGTAAAGTTGAAACATTGTGAAGGGTTCATATTTTCCTCTGGCTTCACCTTATCAGAATGGTGAAATGACCTCTACTGAATCAATTCTGTTGCCTACCACTGTCAGGCATGTTATATAAGGCATTGCCTGGCACCACCACCCTCATATCCTCTCTTGCTCTCCTCTCCTCTCCTCTCTTGCTTCGAAAATGCAAACATAAGCTCATCTGTTGTTTCTATTCTATACCATATTGTTCTAAAGATGTTATGAAGTGATATTGAACAAAAATATAATTGCAACAATGTCAAATATTTGACTAAGTTACAATTAAGATAAGGAGATTGAGATAAGCCAATTTTTCTAAAACGACGTTGGAGGCAGCTTATAGTAGAGACATTAACAGTCAATTATCTGCTAACAGCTCTGGTGGACATTCCTGCAGTCAGCATGCCGATTGCATGCTCCCTTAACATGAGACATTTGTAGCATTGTGTTGTGTGACAACTGCACATTTTAAAGTGGCCTTTTATTGTCCCCAGCACAAGGTGCACCAGTTTAATGATCATGCTGTTTAATTAGTTTCTTGCTATGCCACACCTATCAGGTGGATGGATTATATTGGCAAAGGAGAAATTCTCACTAACATGGATGTAAACAAATTTGTGCACAAAATTTGAGAAAAAAAATCTTTCAGATGGAAAAAAAATCAAATAAATCTTGTGCAGATGGAAAATTTCGAAGATTTTTTCTTTCAGCTCATGAAACATGGAACCAACACTTTACACTTTACACTTTCTTTTTGTTCAGTGTAGTTTGGTGAAATAGTAGGGGTTTGTAGCATAGGGATACTATACTTATCATGACTCAGGGTGAGACCCAGATGCAGACAAGTGAGGCAGATGGTTCAAGTCTCAGAGATTTGCTGAGTACACAGGGGCAGGCAAAAAGCAGGTCGATGACAGGGATGGGTTTGTAATCCTGGTAAATAGTTGGCGGATGTAGATGGCGGGCAGGGTCAGGACAGGCAAAAGGTTGTAACCGGGGAAACGAGAACAAAAACCAGACAGAGGAAAAAACACAGAGAAAAACTCTGGCAAGACTTGACGGGACAAGACGAACTGGCAACAGACAAACAGAAAACGCAGGTATAAATACACAGGGGATAATGGGGAAAATGGGAGACACCTGCTGGGTGGTGGAGACAAGCACAAGACAGGTGAAACAGATCAGGGTGTGACAATACTCAGCATTAGACTTTTTCTCCGCCCATTTTTTTATGTTAATGTTGATGTGAAATCTTACTGATCATTGAGTCAGAGAGGAGTAGGAGCACTACTTTGAGTGTTCTGTTCTTTTTCGACCGATATAACCTTCTGTGTTAAGCAAGGTCAGTTCCCAAAGATTGAGTAAGATGTGTTTACCTTTGTTATGTGCAAGTTGCGCTTTAATATCAAATCAAATGTATTTATATAGCCCTTCGTACATCAGCTAATATCTCAAAGTGCTGTACAGAAACCCAGCCTAAAACCCCAAACAGCAAGCAATGCAGGTGTAGAAGCATAGTGGCTAGGAAAAACTCCCTAGAAAGGCCAAAACCTAGGAAGAAACCTAGAGAGGAACCAGGCTATGAGGGGTGGCCAGTCCTCTTCTGGCTGTGCCGCGTGGAGATTATAACAGAACATGGCCAAGATGTTAAAATGTTCATAAATGACCAGCATGGTCAAATAATAATAATCACAGTAGTTGTCGAGGGTGCAGCAAGTCAGCACCTCGGGAGTAAATGCCAGTTGGCTTTTCATAGCCGATCGTTAAAAGTATCTCTACTGCTCCTGCTGTCTCTAGAGAGATGAAAACAGCAGGTCTATATCTCACGTGTAGGAAGAGAACACTTTGTTTTTATGAGCACCACTGACTGTAGGTGTTCTCATCCTTTGCCTGTCAGTGGTCAGCATAAAAGCATCCTATCAGAGAAGAATGTTGTATCTTCCAAGTTAATTATTTACAGTGTTTCATAAATTGGAGAATTAAAGTGGACGCTGCACCGAAAGGCTCACGGTCAACAGTGTGTGAGACATAAGCTTTCTGCATTTTCATTTACTGAAAGTTAGTCATGCATCTACTAGGGTCCGCTGTCCTTTTCTCTGTCATGCTCTCGACATTGGTAAGATTACTGAGGAATGGTGAATCAAAACAGCACTTTGATTCAAATGTTTTGGAGATATTGACTATGGAAGGTTTTCTGCTGTTGAATCTGTCTGTTTCTGGACGTATGCCAAGTGCATAGTGTTTTTTGCTGAAGGGGAAAATACACCCTTGTAACCAGTAACGTTAACACATATGAATTGCTGCTTTTCTGTCATTCAAACACCTTTTCCAAATGTGTTATAACATGGATTTCTATAAGGACACAAGGCGAGACCCAAATGCAGACACAGGAAGCAGATGGTTGAGCTCCGATATTTATTCATCCAAGGGGTAGGCAAAAGGTAGGTTGGGGACAGGAGAGAGTTCATGAACCGGGTCAGAGTCCAAAACAGTACCAGACGAAGGGCAGTCTCGAGGTCAGGCCAGACAGGGGTTCAGAAAACTAGATCCGAGTCCAAACAGTACAAGGGGATAGGCAGACTTGAAGATAGAACAGGCAGAGTGGACAGGCAGGTGGGTTCGGCAAGGGTCGAAACCAGGAGGACTAGAACCAAAAGAGACTGGGAAAAAAATAGGAGCAAGGAAAAACGCTGGTTGACTTGGCAAACAAGACGAACTGGTATAGAGAGACCGGGGAAAATAAGGACAGTTGAAACAGATCAGGGTGTGACAGATTTCGGTGTAGAATGGATGAGCACCAAGGCATTTTATTAGAATATTGACTTTTTAATATCACTTTTTAGTATCACTTTGAGAGAGATAGTGAGGATCGCTGACATTCTGGCTCAGGCTTAGTTTGTCTTTACAGTGAGCGTGAGAGAACGCACGTATGTGCCTGCACGCACATCAGACAGGTATTCATGAGCTAGCACCAAACAGGACACACATTCATATTTTACTCACTCTTCTTTTATTCTCTTCCTTCCCAGTCTGCTCCGACAGAGGACTGGCAAACGGCCTCGTCTATTTATGACTTCTCTGCAAAGGATATTGATGGCAACGAGGTATCCCTCGAGAAATACAGGTGAGAAGGTGGAAGAAGTTACTCAGCATTCCAAAATACTATAAAATAGGGCTGTGACGATACCAGTATTGCAATATTATTTTTCATGGCAAAAATGAAAACAACTATTTGGTCCTTTAAAAACCTGCTGTATGTTAAATATTGTGTTGTTTGTATCCAACATTAGGACTGTTTTCCTCTAGAAGTATTTCCTTGCCACTATACTAACGAGTATCGCGATACTTTAGTTTCCGGCCCTGCTAAATAACCACAATCATGTTATACATCATTCACCATACCCCTTCCAAAAGCCCCAAACCTGTTATCTCCTGTGTTTTAATGTGTGTGTGTGTGTGTGTAGGGGCGACGTTGTTATCATTGTCAATGTTGCCTCTAAATGAAGTAAAACCCCAGTCAACTACTCTCAGTTTGCGGAGATGCATTCAAAGTACGCTGAGAAAGGTTTACGCATCCTGGCCTTCCCCTCCAACCAGTTCGGGAGACAGGTAGCTACATCTCATTTTTATTTATTTCAAGTCTCAAGTCTACACCTAAAGCATTTTTACAACATGATTATTATTATGTTATTACAATGGTATATTTTGTGTTAATTTTAGGAACCTGGCACTGAATCTCAGATCAAGAATTTTGCCAAGTCCTACAATGCTGATTTCCCAATGTTCAGTAAGATCAATGTGAACGGGCCCAACGCCCACCCCGTGTGGAAGTGGCTGAAGGAGCAGCCCAAGGGGAGAAGCTTCCTGGGAAAGTAAGTGGAGATGTATTGGAGAGACGTGTAACTAATGGAGTGGTTAGACTCATCACATATGATTATTTTTGACCATACATAGAAAATATGTTAAGACTTAAAACACATTATATCTCATTTTTTACAACTGCTTACTAATGCTCAGATAAGCATAATGGCTTATATGCAGTATATAAGTAGATGTTCTAATGTAACGTGTATGAGTTTGGTTATTGTCACTGTGTTAATGATTGCTTCATCTAATGATCTTGTTTTTTTGTCTCATCAGTGGCATCAAGTGGAATTTCACTAAGGTATATATTTATTTCTTATTAGTCATCGGATATTCCCATCAGAACAAGTTGACACAGCTGAGTTGGAGTAACCCAGAGTTTTGTGCCAAGATTATATCCCTTGTGAAAGAAAAGGTTGCTCAGTGCCATGCCCATGGAGTTCAACGTTATAGCCTATGTCAGGGTTCTTCCTCCTTTTCTTGCCCAGGGACCCCCTCCCAGGAAAACCCAGGGACGCGAATCATACGTTGACAAAACATGCATTTTTTCGCATGTCTTATCATCAAGTGAATGATAACGGCAAGGAAAAGTAATCAACATTTTAAAATGAATAGATTTGTTAGATAGTTTTTCATTATTTTCACCTCCCCACATTATAATTGGAAGTGTAAACTCTAACATACCTTTCTAGCTAATAGGCTAACTCCAAACATACAGTTAATTCGGAAAATATTCAGACCCCTTCAGTTTTTCCACATTTTGGTTCTTTACAGCCTTATTGCAAAAAATTTCAGAAAACATGTTTTAGCTTTTGTCATTATGGGGTATTGTGTGTAGATTGAGGGGAAAAAAATGTATTTAATCAATTTTAGAATAAGGCTGTAATGTAACAAAATGTGGAAAAAGTGAAGGGTTCTGAATACTTTCTGAATGCACTGTATTTTCACTAAGAGCAGCTGTTTAACTGGTTGAAAAAAAGGTTAGCCATGTGTTGGCAAAAATGAATGTCCAAGTCAAGAAAGCTTACCAGCAGCCTATTCACGGGGGCTTTTTCAAAGCCTATGTCGGGTACTCCACTGGGAGTAATTGGCTCCAATGAGTGTAATTTGCTCAATATTAATTTAATTATTATTTATTTATTATTATTATTATTATTATTATTATTATAAATTATTATTATTATTAATATAAAGTTGATATCATTGGAAAGAAATTATAATATTCTCTACTCTAGGTATGTAAATAAATGTGTTTATTCTGTTGATAGCGATATTCATAAAAAAATGTATTTTAAAAAGCAAATTTTCCAGACCCCCTACTGTACCTCCTTGGATCCCTGATTGAATACCCCTGGCCTATGTCTATTTATGTTTACAAAAAAAATAATTAGGTAGTCGTATTATCGTGGTCTTTCTGGGCCTAGAGTAATACAAATACAAACTTAAAGCTAGATTGCTACATCCTTAATTGCTACATCCATTTTTTACTTTAAATGAACGCTATATGTACAGTACCATAAAAATAAAGAGCGTCACACACTCCATATATTAACTCACAGTAATTTATTGGTTAAATCAGCAACGTTTCGGCATCACCTGAAGAAGGCACAGTGATGCCGAAACGTTGGTGATTTATTCAATAAATTACTGGGAGTTTATACTGTATATGGAGTGTAGTCAGCACCTCCACACAAAATAATTTTTCTTGGTGTGCGCCAGCTCATGATTTTTATATGTACACTACCAGTGAAATGTTTGGACACACCTAATCAATCAAGGGTTTTTCTTTATTTTTACTATTTTCTAAATTGTATAATAATAATAGTGTAGGCATCAAAACTATGAAAGACATCAAGACATCAAACTATGAAATAACACATATGGAATCATGTAGTAACCAACACAAAGTGTTAAACAAATCAAAATATATTTTATATTTGAGATTCTTCAAAGTAGCCACCCTTTGCCTTGATGAGAGCTTTGCACACACAGATCAAGCTGAGCCTTACTGTAATAGGCCTATTTCTATTTTGTCCTGTTTGTCAATAATTAACTGACTGGCTTTCTTGATGGATATAGTATTCTCTCTGGTATTTAATCTGGTTTCCTCTCAGGTTATGGATGTGTCACTGCAACCTTAAAGGTCCTCAATGATGTCACCATTGCCCTTGATTCTCAAACAATGTTGTGCTGCTATTTTTATTGACTTGGCCAAAGCTTTTGATACGGTAGACCATTCCATTCTTGTGGGCCGCCTAAGGAGTATTGGTGTCTCTGAGGGGTCTTTGGCCTGGTTTGTTAACTACCTCTCTTAAAGAGTGCAGTGTATAAAGTCAGAAAAATCTGCTGTCTCAGCCACTGCCTGTCACACCAAGGGAGTACCCCAAAGGCTCAATCCTAGGCCCCACGCACTTCTCAATTTACATCAACAACAAAGCTCAGGCAGTAGGGAGCTCTCTCATCCATTTATATGCAGATGATACAGTCTTATACTCTGCTGGCCCCTCCCTGGATTTTGTGTTAAATGCCCTATAAAAAACTTTTAGTGTCCAACAAGCTTTTTCTGCCCTTAACCTTGTTCTGAACACCTCCAAAACAAAGGTCATGTGGTTTGGTAAGAATAATGCCCCACTCCCCACAGGTGTGATTACTACCTCTGAAGGTTTAGAGCTTGAGGTAGTCACCTCGCACAAGTGCTTGGGAGTACGGCTAGACGGTACACTGTCAGCACATCTCAGCACATATCAAAGCTGCAGGCTAAAGTTAAATCTAGACTTGGTTTCCTCTATTGTAATCGCTTCTATTTCACCCAAGCTGCCAAACTAACCCTAATTCAGATGACCATCCTAACCATGCAAGATTACGGAGACATAATTTATAGATCGGCGGGTAAGGGTGCTCTCGAGCGGCTAGATGTTCTTTACCATTCGGCCATCAGATTTGCCACCAATGCTCCTTATATGACACATCACTGCACCCTATACTCCTCTGTAAACTGGTCATCTCTGTATACCCATCGCAAGACCCACTGGTTGATGCTTATTTTTAAAACCCTCTTAGGCCTCACTCCCCCCTATCTGAGATATCTACTGCAGCCCTCATTCTTCACATACAACACCCATTCTGCCAGTCACATTCTGTTAAAGGTCCCCCAAAGCACACACATGCCTGGGTCACTCCTCTTTTCAGTTCGCTGCAGCTAATGCCTGGAACGAGCTGCAACAAACACTCAAACTGGACAGTTTTATCTCAATCTTTTCATTCAAAGACTCAGTCATGGATATATTTCTTTTTAATTATTTTTAATCCCAGCCCCTTTTGGTATTTTTAATCCCAGCCCCAGGAGGCCTTTTGCCTTATGGTAGGCCGCCATTGTAAATAAGAATTTGTTCTTAACCGACTTACCTAGTTAAATAAAGGATGAATAAAAATACAAATTCTCTCAACCAGCTTCATGAAGTAGTCACCTGGAATGCATTTCAATTAACTGCTGTGCCTTGTTAAGTTAATTTGTGGAATTTCTTTCGTTCTTAGCTGATTGGCTCAAACGCATTGTGTTGTGACAAGGTACTGTAGGGGTGGTATACAGAAGATAGCCCTATTTGGTAAAAGACCAAATCCATATTATGGCAAGAACAGCTCAAATAAGCAAAGAGACACGACAGTCTATCATTACTTTAAGATTTGAAGGTCAGTCAATCCGGAAAATTTCAAGAACTTTTCAAGTTCCTTCAAGTGCAGTCGCAAAAACCATCAAGCGCTATGATGAAACTGGCTCTCATGAGGACCGCCACAGGAAAGGACGACCCAGAGTTACCTCTGCTGCAGAGGATAAGTTCATTAGAGTTAACTGCACCTCAGATTGCAGCCCAAATAAATGCTTCCCAGAATTCAAGTAACAGACACATCTCAACATCAGCTGTTCAGAGGAGACTGTGTGAATCAGGCCTTCATGGTCGAATTGCTACAAAGAAACCATTACTAAAGGACACCAATAAGAATAAACTTGCTTGGGTCAAGAAACACTAGCAATGAACATTAGACCAGTGGAAATCTGTCCTTTTGTCTGATGAGTCCAAATTTGAGATTTTTGGTTCTAACCGCCGTATCTCTGCGAGACACAGAGTAGATGAACAGATGACACACCTCCAGTCTGTGTAAGGGCTATTTGACCAAGAAGGAGCGTGATGGTACTGTATCAGATGACCTGGCCGCTACAATCACCCAACCTCAACCCAATTGAGAGGGTGTGGGATGAGTTGGACCGCAGAGTGACGGAAAAGCAGCCAACAAGGGCTCATATCCAATAAGACTGTTGGAAAAGCATTCCAGGTAAAGCTGGTTGAGAGAATGCCAAGAGTGTGCAAAGCTGTCATCAAGGCAAAGGGTTGAAGAATCTCAAATATAAAATATATTTTGATTTGTTTAACACTTGGTTACTACATGATTCCATATGTGTTATTTCATAGTTTTGATGTCTTCACTATTATTCTACAATGTAGAAAATAGTAAAAATAAAGAAAAACCCTTGAATGAGTAGGTGAGTCCAGACTTTTAACTGGTACTGTATATACCCATTGATTCTTGAAAAATACAACTTATACATGCCTCATTAGCATAGTTCAACTGTCAAACCCCAAAATAGAAGCTTGTGTACGCCTTTGTTTGTAAACAATGTAAATGTAAACAAACACTGTATAGCCTCAAAACATGATTCAAACTATACATGTTGATGTCATGGATGGTCCATCTTTGCATCCATAGCACATCCCCTTACTTTTAAACCAAAACAGTGGCAGGGTGCCCACTTTGTCATTGTTTAAATGAAGGATTCTAGCTTTAATTATAGGTTTATTTTAAGATTCATGAATTGTTGGGTTAACAAATCGAAAACAAGACCTTTTGATTATTACCAGTTTTTGCAGCTAGAAACGGGATGTTAAATGTTTAAATGTCCATCCCTCAGTTCCTTTTCTCTGGCTTTATAGTTCCTTATCAACAGAGAGGGCCAGGTTATGAAGAGATATGGACCGATGGGTGATCCCAGCGTAAGTCAATGACTTTTACTCTCACACATTGAATCTAATTACAGCATAGGCCTATGATGGTCTAACTGACACATCCATGTAAGACAGCAGTACTCAATCATAACCTCAGGCCCGGCCTGGAATCACCCTCCCTAACATTATACCTTGTTACTTTGCCTCTGAAAAGCATGCATTATTGACCATTTCATGTGCTCACAACACCATAAAATTGTTGTTAGTGATGAATTTGCTCAGTTGAACAGAGTGGGGTGTTGCTGTAGCGGGGGGTTGGAAGTTCATGTGAGGGTGATGATGAGCGGGGTGTTGGCATCGGGCAGCAATCCTCTATCAAGCACGCAGACAATGTGAATATAGGGCAGACATCGTATCTCATAATGTCCCTACAGCAAGCTGCTACTGTCATGGCTCTTACCTGAACCAGTATACAGTGGGGCAAAAAAGTATTTAGTCAGCCACCAATTGTGCAAGTTCTCCCACTTAAAAATATGAGAGAGGCCTGTAATTTTCATCATAGGTACACTTCAACTATGACAGACAAAATGAGAAAAAAAATCCAGAAAATCACATTGTAGGATTTTTATGAATTTATTTGCAGATTATGGTGGAAAATAAGTATTTGGTCAATAACAAAAGTTTCTCAATACTTTGTTATATACCCTTTGATGGCAATGACAGAGGTCAAACGTTTTCTGTAAGTCTTCACAAGGTTTTCACACACTGTTGCTGGTATTTGGCCCATTCCTCCATGCAGATCTCCTCTAGAGCAGTGATGTTTTGGGGCTGGCTAGGCCACTCCAGAAACAAAATTGTAGACCTGCACCAGGCTGGGAAGACTGAATCTGCAATAGGTAAGCAGCTTGGTTTGAAGAAATCAACTGTGGGAGCAATTATTAGGAAATGGAAGACATACAAGACCACTGATAATCTCCCTCGATCTGGGGTTCCACGCAAGATCTCACCCCGTGGGGTCAAAATGATCACAAGGACGGTGAGCAAAAATCCCAAACCACACAGGGAGACCTAGTGAATGACCTGCAGAGAGCTGGGACCAAAGTAACAAAGCCTACCATCAGTAACACACTACGCCGCCAGGGACTCAAATCCTGCAGTGATAGACGTGTCCCCCTGCTTAAGCCAGTACATGTCCAGGCCCGTCTGAAGTTTGCTAGAGAGCATTTGGATGATCCAGAAGAAGATTGGGAGAGTGTCATATGGTCAGATGAAACCAAAATATTACTTTTTGGTAAAAACTCAACTCGTCGTGTTTGGAGGACAAAGAATGCTGAGTTGCATCCAAAGAACACCATACCTACTGTGAAGCATCGGGGTGGAAACATCATGCTTTGGGGCTGTTTTTCTGCAAAGGGACCAGGACGACTGATCCGTGTAAAGGAAAGAATGAATGGGACCATATATTGTTTGATTTTGAGTGAAAACCTCCTTCCATCAGCAAGGGCATTGAAGATGAAACGTGGCTGGGTCTTTCAGCATGACAATGATCCCAAACACACCGCCCGGGCAACAAAGGAGTGGCTTCGTAAGAAGCATTTCAAGGTCCTGGAGTGGCCTAGCCAGTCTCCAGATCTCAACCCCATAGAAAATCTTTGGGGGGAGTTGAAAGTCCGTGTTGCCCAGCAACAGCCCCAAAACAGCACTGCTCTAGAGGAGATCTGCATGGAGGAATGGGCCAAAATACCAGCAACATTGTGTGAAAACCTTGTGAAGACTTACAGAAAACGTTTGACCTCTGTCATTACCAACAAAGGGTATATAACAAAGTGTTGAGATAAACTTTTGTTATTGACCAAATACTTATTTTCCACCATAATCTGCAAATAAATTCATAAAAATCCTACAATGTGATTTTCTGGATTTATTTTTCTCATTTTGTCTGTCATAGTTGAAGTGTACCTGTGATGAAAATTACGGGCCTCTCTCGTCTTTTTAAGTGGGAGAACTTGCACAATTGGTGGCTGACTAAATACTTTTTTGCCCCACTGTATGTGTGTTTGAGACCTCTCTAACATCTAACACAATCTAACACAAGCTGCGATTAAAACTCCCATTCACCAGCTCTGCAAGCGTTACAGTACATGCTGATTATACTGGGCACGCATGTGCATCCGCATGTTGATTTTGTCCATCCACATCAGACATGATCAGGACACGCAGGTTAAAATATCAAAACGAACTCTGAACTATATTAATTTTTGGGACATGTTCAAACACAAGAAACATTCATGGACATTTTGTAACGGGATTCGTCCTCCTCTGACGAGGAGTATGAGAGATCGGACCAATATGCAGCGTGGTACGTGTTCGTCATGTTTTAATGAACAAAATCACTGAACACGAAAAATACTAAATTACAATTTATTTATTTTTTATTTTTATTTTACCCCCCTTTTTTTTCTCCCCAATTTCGTGGTATCCAATTGTTGTAGTAGCTACTATCTTGTCTCATTGCTACAACTCCCGTACGGGCTTGGGAGAGACGAAGGCTGAATGTCATGCGTCCTCCGATACACAACCCAACCAGCCGTACTGCTTCTTAACACAGCGCGCATCCAACGGAGGCTACACCGTGCCCCTGGCAACCTTGGCTAGCGCGCACTGCACCCGGCCCGCCACAGGAGTCGCTGGTGCGCAATGAGACCGACCAATCCCTCCCTAACCCAGACGACGCTAGGCCAATTGTGCGTCGCCCCACGGACCTCCCGGTCGCGGCCAGTTACGACAGAGCCTGGGCGCGAACCCAGGGACTCTGATGGCACAGCTGGCGCTGCAGTACAGCGCCCTTAACCACTGCGCCACCCGGGAGGCCTAAATTACAAATTTAAAGACAGAAACCAAAACCAAAACAGTTCCGTGTGGAACACACAGACACAGAAAACAATCACCCACGGAACACTGGTGGGAAAAGGCTACCTAAGTATGATTCTCAATCAGAGACAACTAACGACACCTGCCTCTGATTGAGAACCATACCAGGCCAAACGCAAAATACAACATAGAAAAACAAACATAGACTGCCCACCCCAACTCACGCCCTGACCATACTAAAACAAAGACAAAACAAAGGAACTAAGGTCAGAACGTGACACATTTAGCTCGCTAGCTTGCTGTTATTTTTTTTTTGCTAGCTTGCTGTTGCTAGTTAATTTGTCCTGGGATATAAACATTGTGTTGTTATTTTACAGGAAAGGTATTTTTTTCCTGGATCTTTGTAGAATTTTGACCCATATTGAGTCACACAAAATCGTGTGTTCTCTACTACGACAATTCATCCAAAGATAAAAGGGGAAACCTAGTTAGTTTCTTGTAATCTCTCCTCCTTCAGTCTTCTTCTGTGTTATTTATATGGCGGTTGGCAACCAACTTTAAGGTGCATTACCACCAACAACTGGACTGGAGTGTGGACCTCAGTTGAGCATTCAATCACCCAAGTGGGTATGTGCTCCTAAAAACCAATGAGGAGATGGGAGAGATGGCAGCACATCGCACGCCAAAAATAGAACTAAGTTCTATTATAACGCTGGGTTACGCGGATGCTTGCGAGCAGTTTGAGTAAAATTATTAAATTACTTACAGTATGTATAAAAGTATTTTGCAACGCGGGCGGTGTGGTCAGCAAGTTATAATGTGAAAATACGTTTGTTGATCACCAAATATGGAGTTTCGCTGAGCAACAATCTTCATCTATCCCCTGTTACAGCCAGTATGTACTTCCAAAAAAGGTGTAAATAAAAATGTACAAGCAACTGAAAAAGTGCCTATTCGGCACCTTCAATCTCTCATTACTTCCACTCACAGGTTGGAAGTCTAGCCTACAACAGCTCGATACATTGGAGGTGTCGAATAGGCCTTTTTTAAGTTGCTCGTAAAAACAATTTTAGAACTTTTTTGGAAGTAAATATCAGCAGTTACGGGAGTAAATGAAAATCGTTGTTCAGCGAAACGTCATATTTGGTGATCAACGAACCTATTTTGACATGACGCTTGCAGACACCGCAAACTATTACGGACTACAAAGCGAAACCCAGCCGCGAGCTGCCCAGTGATGCGAGCCTACCAGATGGGCTAAATGCCTTTTATGCTCGCTTTGAGGCAGGCAACACTGAAGAATGCATGAGAGCACCATCTGTTAAGGACGACTGTGATCACACTCTCTGTAGACCTCGAAACAGGTTAACATTCACAAGGCCGCGGGGCTAGACGGAAAGCCAGAGCATGAGCTGACCAACTGGCAAGTGTCTTCACTGACATTTTCAACCTCTCCCTGGCCGAGTCTGTAATACCTACATGTTTCAAGCAGACCACCATAGTCCCTGTGTCCAAGAACACTAAGGTAACCTGCCTAAATGACTACCACCCCGTAGCACTCACGTCGGTAGCCATGACATGCTTTGAAAGGCTGGTCATGGCTCACATCAACACCATCATCCCAGACATTTTAGACCCACTCCAATTCGCATACTGCCTCAACAGATCCACAGATGACGCAATCTCAATCGCACTCCACACTGCCCTTTTCCACCTGGACAAAAGGAACACCTATGTGAGAATTCTGTTCATTGACTACAGCTCAGCGTTCAACACCATTGTACCCCCAAAGCTCATCACTAAGCTAAGGATCCTGGGACTTGTCGTGTCTTTGGCTATGCCAGATTAAGTGATATGACATGCTATTCTATAAAATAATTTATCCGTAATTAATATTACCTGATTGAGCTAATCATGTAAATGTAATTAACTAGAGAGTCGGGCACCACAAAATAATATTTATAGAGCTGTTATCTTCCGAATAAACTCTTAGTAATATTTTACATCAATAGCAGTCAATATTAATCGTCATCTTAATTCAGTCTCATCTGAAAGTTGTAAATTCTTGGTTATCTGCACGAACCCTGGCACACAAGTTGAATCAGCAATACAAAATTGGGTTTAATTATGTATTTACTAAATACCTAACTAATTACACAGAATTACACATACAAATAATTAAATAATAACTTGATGACAAATTACGTCATAAAGGAAAACGTCCCTATCGGGCGGAACAGATATGACAGCTGGTTACACAAAAGAAAATGGGCTGGGTTTGAGTGAAAGAGTGGGAAGACTGAGGAACAAAGGGCAAAGCTGTGCTATTGTAAATACAGTATATTATGCATTCTAAATTACCGCCCATTTGGAAAAGGAAAATGCAATAAATATTTACTCTGAGCTGCGCTTCGGTAGGTTGGTGGTAGATGGAAGGCAGTGTTGCCCAACCGAGTCTTTTGAAGAATGTCTCTACTGGTAAATTGAATACGTTGTAGTAACGTCATTGTGTGGTAGACGGGATACTCTGTCTGTTCCTTCCTAACCCTCGTTTGCAGCCTCCTTAATAGCTTCTATCCCCAAAACATAAGACTGCTGAGCAATTAATCAAATGGCCACCTGGACTATTTGCATTGACACCCCTTTGTTTTTACACTGCTGCTACTCGCTGTTTATTATCTATGCATAGTCACTTTACGCCAACCTACATGCACAAATTACCTCGACTAACCTGTACTTCCACACAATGACTTGGTACCGGTACCCCCTGAATATAGCCTCATTATTGTTATTTTATTTTGTTGCTTTTTTAAACTATTTTACATTTTTTCATTGTTTATTTAGTAAATATTTTCTTAACTCTATTTTCTTAACTGCATTGTTGGTTAAGAGCTTGTAAGTAAGCTTTTCATGGTAAGGTCTACCAACACCTGTTGTATTTGGCGCATGTGACAAATACAATTTCATTTGAATAGGAATTTGAATCTGAGCTTTCTTTGTGTTAGAGATGTCTAATGCACAGATAGGCCTACTGGTTCAGCTCTTACCTAACAAATGAAATGGAATTATATTAAATCCATATAAGGAGAGAAACTAAAAGGCATGGATGCAATTCATCACAACTATTTATTCTCCATTTCAGGCGGTGGAGAAGGATCTTCCCAAGTACCTGTAATTCTTTCATCACTGACTGTCTAATGCACTGATGCTGCATCTATCCCTCACTCTCCGATGAGCCAATGCCTGGGAGTGGGTCCATTCCCCAGACCAGTGACAGTCTGTCCGCAAACCAGCCTGGCTGGTAGGACAGACCTGATGAAAACGGCGTGCAACCAATCCCCTGGGAGGACCCGCTATAGGCATAGCCAGCCCCCACCGGAGAAGAATCCTGACCCCCTGAAAATATGATCTTAGTGTCATATTCCATAATAAACATAACGCTTTTGTGCTAATTCTGTTGTCCAGTGTGTTTATGGAGAATTCTATCTTTCAACGTAAAAAACAAGTGTAAACGTGCTTCAGCCCAGCTATAACAAAAAAAGAATCAGGTGGTTGACTGACTGAGGGACTTAAATTCCCCAAAACATCATACTCAATTTACTCACACTTGTTTTTAATAGCCCATGTCTAGTTGCTATCATTTTGACATGTTTGATTGACATGGCGCGTGTGACACTCCCTTGAGAGGTTATGGTGCCTCTTACCTTTTCCTACACAAGGCTCGGATGAAGGTGTTAATGCCGAAACGTAAGCCTGTTTGTATTTCCCGTTAATAAATCATTCAGATTTATGCATAAGAGTGCTAATTTATTTCCGGGGTAGTCATCGGTTGAAGTGTCCTGGGGTAAGGAATGTTTTTAGTTATTTACGTCTTTCTGTTTTTGTATTGAATTCCCACTACACAAGTAGAACAGTACTAAAATCATGGTCCCTGTTAGTAACGAGTTTTGCTATGCTGATGTTTTGCCATGAGTTGGACAAGGTTGTCCCACGTGATGCAACAATAACTAATTCAAGTTACTAATGACCTAAAAAGCAATGTATGTATTTTCACCTGAGAGCATTCCTTCATATGATAGTGGATCAGATCGTAGTGTCTGAAATTTAATTTGTGAATCTATTCTGCTGAAATACATGTTACACTGCCCTCTACTGGATTTGAGAGCAAAAAATGTTATGGTTCAACCATTGTCACTTACTTGCCTGTCGTCCGTTTGCTATGTTGAGAGAGACTGTTGGCCACTGAGTTAATATTTTCAAATGAACACACAGGATGAATCTGCATTTGATACATCATTGAACCCTAATCAGATTGAAACAAATTAGATGGACTATGGATGGGTCAGGTTAGTTGTTAGAAATGCAGTTCACATTGTCATTCACAACCTGTCTACACCGGTTGTATTCGGCGCACGTGACAAATACACTTTGATTTGATTAGCATGGACACAGACAGTTGTGAATCTGATGCAGCCGAAGAGCTACCGCCCCCTTACCCTGGAAAGGGACATTGGACCATTGAAAACGTGCAAATATGATGAGAACTATATTGATTTGGGGTTCACTTATATTGGGAGTAGTGCCTTTCCTCAGCCACAGTGTGTTATATGTGAAAAAGTACTCTCTCACAACTCGATGAAACCTCCACTCTTGCGCAGACATTTAGAAACAAAACATGCCAATTTGAAAAATGAGCCAGTTTTTTTTTTGAGAGAATTAAGACGACTTTCGAGTATTAAAACCAGTATAAAAGCAACAGATACCAAGAAAGGGCTAGAAGCGTCTTATATGGTGAGCTACCGAATGGCTAGGACAGACAAGCCCCATACTATTGTGGAGGACTTAATTATTCCTGCTGCCACGGATATGGCTGGGACAATGCTGTGGTAAAGGCCAAAAAAACTATACAGACAATTAATTCTTCAAACACTGTTTCACGATGTTTCAGTGACATGACAGGAGATATTTTGAAACAATTACTGCTTTCGTGCAAGCCAGTGAATTATATGCATTACAGATGGATGAGTCAACAGACATGGCGAGCATGGCACAGCTCCTGGTAAATGTCCATCACGTTTTTCCGGGGTTCAATTAAGGAAGACATTCTCTTCTGCAAACCACTGAAAACCAGGACAACAGGAGAGGATATTTTTAAAGTACTGGACAGCTTTGTGACATCAAATTGACTTTGGTGGTCAAGATATGTTGGTATCTGTACTGGTGGCGCAAAAGCCATGACAGGGAGACATAGTGGAGTGGTAACACACGTGCAAGCAGTTGCTCCCGAGGCCACTTGGGTAAACTGCAGCATCCACCAAGAGGCTCTTGCTGCCAAGGGAATGCCTGACAGCTTGAAAGACGTTTTGGACACTACAGTGAAAATGGTTAACTTTGTTAAAGCAAGGCCCCTGAACTCTTGTGTATTTTCTGCATTATGTAATGATATGGGTAGCGACCATGTAACGCTTTTACAACATACAGAAGTGCGCTGGTTATCAAGGGGCAAAGTATTGACACTTTTTTGGAATTGAAAGACAAGCTTAGAGTTTTCTCTACTGACCATAATTTATGGTGAGTTTCTCACACGACTGGCTTATCTGGGTGATGTTTTTCCTCGCCTGAATTATCTGAATCTAGCATTACGGGGACTCTCCGCAACTATATTCACTGTTCGGGACAAAATTGAGTCTATGATTAAGAAGTTGGAGCTCTTCTCTATCTGTATTAACAAGGACAACACAGGTTTTTCCATCATTGTATGATTTTGTGTGTGCAAATTAACTCAAGCTTATGGACAATGTCAAATGTGATATAGCTTAGCACCTGAGTGAGTTGGGTGCGCAATTACACAGGTACTTTCCAGAGATGGATGACACAAACAACTGGAATCGTTATCCCTTTCATGCCCTGCCTCCAGTCCACTTACCGATAACTAAACAAGAGAGCCTCGTCAAAATTGCAACAAGAGGTTCTGTGAAAATGTAATTTAATCAGTAGCTACTGCCATATTTCTGGATTGGGCTGCGCTCAGAGTATCCTGTTAAGACACTGATGCCCTTTGCAACCACATACCTATGTGAAAGTGGATTCTCAGGCCCACACTAGCATGAAAACTAAATATAGGCACAGACTGTATGTGGAAAATGATTTAAGACTGAGACTCTCTCCAATACAACCCAACATTGCAGAGTTATGTGCATCCTTTCAAGCACACCCTTCTCACTAACATGTGGTGAGTTATTCTCAATTTTCAATTAACAAATAAAGTTTTATATGTAAGATGGCTAATTAAAGAGCAAAATGATGTACCCTGGTCCTATAGGATCTCTTTGTCACTTCCAACAAGCCAGGTTGTGACAAAAACTCACACTCATTCTTATGTTTAATACATTTATTGTATAGTGTGTGTGTGGCAGGCTTACAATGATGGCAAAAAACAATATTTGAGAGCGCACTGACCCTGGTGCTAGAGGGGATACGCAGCGGGAGGTTGAATGTTTGAAGGGGTACGGGACTATAAAATGTTTGGGAGCCACTGGCCCACAGCAAATTGAATATATTATGCCATTGTTAGCATTAGCATCAACATACATTGTTTCATTTAATTTCACCTATATATTTAGACATTTTCATTAAATGTTTTTGTTACATGTAATCTTTGGTTCAACCATAATGCATAATAAGCATCATCAACAGGGGGAACAATACTGGGTGTATGCAGATAAACTAGAAAGAATACATTCATTTACAAGACCTGTTCACAGAAAACAGAATTGGTCATAAGAAGGGCCTGAGAGCAAAGTGAATACTCAGACCACTAGGGGTCAATGTTGTACTAGGGTCAACCTGTTATATGACAAAATAACAAAGGTCAGGGTCTCTTTATCCCTTTAATGCCCAGCCAGTCTACAAAATCCCCCAAAACCATTTTCCTTTTTACCATCCTACCTGCAGGTGTTTGTCAGTCATTCTGCAACATGAACTTGTTCAATGATGAAAGAGGAGCAGCACCTTGTCACAATGCCAAGGATATCTGATCTATCCAAGGCCATCCCTGGCTTTTGTTTATGGGGTTCAATCAATATGTTAGTCTGAGAGTATTCCATATTTGTGTAAGATAGATTTACGTTCGGTCATCATTCATTTTGAAAGGTCATGGACAGGGGTCAGCTACCCTCAATGCACCCACCCTTTTTGTGGATAAAACTTGTTGACCTGTTTTTCTTCATTTAAAAGAATCAATCAATCAAAGTAGTTTGTTTTGTAGGCATTTACATTTAGTGTCCAGCTAAGTCATTTTAAACCTACAGTTGAAGTCGGAAGTTTACATACACTTAGGTTGGAGTCATTAAAACTTGTTTTTCAACCACCCCACAAATTTCTTGTTAACAAACTATAGTTTTGGCAAGTCAGTTAGGACATCTACTTTGTGCATGACACAAGTCATTTTTCCAACAATTGTTTACAGACAGATTATTTCACTTATAATTCACTGCATCACAATTCCAGTGGGTCAGAAGTTTACATACACTAAGCTGACTGTGCCTTTAAACAGCTTGGAAAATTCCAGAAAATGTCATGGCTTTAGAAACTTCTGAATGGCTAATTTACATCCTTTGAGCCAATTGGAGGTGTACCTGTGGATGTATTTCAATGCCTACCTTCAAACTCAGTGCCTCTTTGCTTGACACCATGGGAAAATCAAAATAAATCAGCCAAGACCTCAGAAAAACAATTGTAGACCTCCACAAGGCTGGTTCATCCTTGGGAGCAATTTCCAAACACCTGAGGTACCATGTTCGTCTGTACAAACAATAGTACGCAAGTATAAACACCATGGGACCACGAAGCCGTCATACCGCTCAGGAATGAGACAGGCTCTGTCTCCTAGAGATGAACGTACTTTGGTGCAAAAAGTGCAAATAAATCCCAGAACAACAGCCAAGGACCTTGTGAAGATGCTGGAGGAAACAGGGCCAAAAGTATCTATATCCACAGTAAAATGAGTCCTATATTGGCATAACCTGAAAGGCCGCTCAGCAAGAAAGAAGCCACTGCTCCAAAACCGCCATAAAAAAGCCAGATTACGGTTTGCACCTGCACATTGGGACAAAGATCGTACTTTTTGGAGAAATGTCCTCTGGTCTGATGAAACAAAAATAGGACTGTTTGGCCATAATGACCATCGTAATGTTTGCTGCAGGAGGGACTGGTGCATTTCACAAAATAGATGGCATCGTGAGGAAGGAAAATTACGTGGATATGTTGAAGCAACATCTCAAGAAATCAGTCAGGAAGTTAAAGCTTTGTCATAAATGGGTCTTCCAAATGGACAATGACCCCAAGCATACTTTCAAAGTTGTGGCAAAATGGCTTAAGGACAACGAAGTCAAGGTATTGGAGTGACTATCACAAAGACCTGACCTCAATCCTATAGAAAATGTGTGGGCAGAACTGAAAAGCGTCTGCGAGCAAGGAGGCCTACAAACCTGACTCAGTTACACCAGCTCTGTCAGGAGGAATGGGCCAAAGTTCACCCAACTTATTGTGGGAAGCTTGTGGACGGCTACCCAAAACGTTTGACCCAAGTTCAACAATTTAAAGGCAATGCTACCAAACACTAATTGAGTATATGTATACTTCTGACCCACTGGGAATGTGATTAAATAAATAAAAGCTGAAATAAATCATTTTCTCTACTATTATTATGACATTTCACATTCTTAAAATAAAGTGGTGATCTTAATTTACCTAAAACGGAATTTTTACTTTGCTTAAACGTCAGGAATTGTGAAAAACTGAGTTTAAATGTATTTGGCTAAGGTGCATGTAAACTTCCGACTTCAACTGTAATCCTTATCACACTTATTAACCTTATGTCGATAACCGTAACCTTAAATTAAGACCAAATCCCCCCTTTTCATCCATTTTATAGCTAATTTTGACTTTGCGGCTATGGTAACTAGTGACAACCCAAGCCAATGGAAAGCAGCAGTTCCTCAAAAATCAGTCTGAGGCAGACGGAAAAGGGTAAACCCGTGTCTACAGCAGCAAGTGCAGTCGAACTGAGAGGATTTGTGCCGCCGACGCGCTGATAACCACCGCACAGATGCCTGGCCCTAGGCCATAACGGATATCACCCGAAATTTATTTTTTCATATCATCGTATGGTTTAGCTGTAGGACGTCGAATAGCAACCGTTTGGTTTCGCCGAGTCGCGCCATCGCTGTTGGTCTTTCATTTGGAGGGCTCGCCCTTTCTCCGGGAGTCTGAATGGAAGCAGCAGCCGAGGGAGCAGTTGGGCTGTCAGAGGCGAGACCGTTATCCGGGGCTACAGCATCAGAGGATGCGGACACTGTCATTGGAATTAGCTACGGAAGGGACAGTGACATGGGTAAGCATTTATTTGTATTGATAATATCTATAACCGGCATTGTATTAGTTATATTGATGCAGTTACAGCCGTGGCGGCGTTTCATCTACTTTTAGCCAGGTAACGTTAACATAGCTAGCCAATAAACCATGCATGGAACGAAAGCTAACTGTTAGCCACACTGACTCAGCTAGCTATCAGATTAGGCCGGCTGTCATTGAGATTACAGTTAGCAACAAACTAACCCATTAAATAGCACGTTAGTTTAACTGCATACAGGGGGGAAATAAGTAATTTTTCAATGGTTTTAGCTTGGACATTTCACCGCTTGTATTGCTGCCAAACCGGGGGGCTCCGGGTCGTGGTTAGCGTGGACGGTTAGAGGAAGCAAGCCTCCATAGGCTTGATGAAGAAGCATGCCAGTGCTGCTCCCCTGTAGTGTGTAAAATAGGAGCGTCATTATTTAGCTAGCTACTATCTTGGAAATTAATCTTCAAAATTCTATTTTATTTGCCCTTTCCCTCCTATTTGTCTTATCTAGTACAGGATGAAATAATTGTCTGCCTGATCCTGCTTTTCTAACTGCTCCACCTGAATCATTCGCACAAGATGTAGAGAGCTACTGAATCATGAGACATTTGATTTGTATGTTTTGTCATATAACTAATCAGGTCTGATAGTCCGGGGCAGCTCAAAAAGTGAAATACAGATGCTCTTTGCAATGTATTACTTGATATTAGAAGGGGTGCCCAAAAATGAGGGCATGGCAGCCCTAATATTTATTTACATAATCCAATTTGGCTGCCAATACGGACTTTGGCAAGGTGATATTGAATTATTGTTGCCATATATAATAAAACATCTATTTGAGTAGTGGACCAGTCTTCAACAATATGCCAGGCATTATATTTCATAAGCAACCAGCCTACAGTGGCAGAAATGGCATGGAAACACCATAAATCAACCTGTAAGCCACTAGAATTTTGTTGAACTATTACATGAAACACCTCAACAAATGTCTTTAAAAGGTTAAAAACACCATGTTATTAAGCTTGCAGGGTTTTTCTGTCATTGAAGTTCAGTGTTAAAAAAAATCAGAATGGAAAACACTTTCAGTATAAACTTAAACAACTAAAACCAAATATAATGTATGTAGGAAAGATAATAGAGCTATGTAATTTTAAATAATATAATCTTTGAGAACTAACAATCACCAAAATAAAAGCTAGATAGTCAGGGAGAATTTACCTCAGAACAAGCTAACTATTGAAATACAAGAACGCATTTTAAAGTCCCCCAGGGATACTTGCAACTGTGATTCTTGAAATGCAGAGTATTTTTTTAAAATCTGAAATTATACTTTTGTTATATTGTTTGCTAGTTCAGTTGGTTAGCTAGCTCTGTCTCATTGACCAAAATGTTGCTAACGCTAGTTAGCTAGCCACTTAATATAACTTGTTTTCCCGACATGGCTAAGTTAGCCATGTATAACTCCCATCTGCTGTCGACATCAGTATATCATTTGTGAGCACTAGTTAGCTCCAAAAGTGGTTGGTTATAGCTTTGACAGCATGTTGATAGTGATATGTTGATAGTGAATTCTGCGCCATTCATTGGCTAGCTACACTACATTTTTTTTAACAGGTTCCGGTGAAGCAATTGTAATGACAGTCCCCTGGGCTTGGGCGATATAACATATATACTGGGTATTTGGAAATAGCCACGGGATGGTTTTTCAATACCGTTAACTATTTTTTTGAAGTTGTAGATACTTTTTGAGTAAATACCTGCAGTCAACCTGTGCAATACGTTAGGAGATAATGCAGAATGCGTTCTTCATTTCAACTGTCACATTATTTTACATTATGAACCTTACTATTGTTCCCCAGAACAGTTGAGACAGTCATGTGTTTGTTTGTAAATAGCACAGCAGGAGAAAGCTGGAGCAGGTGAGTCTGTGTATTGACAGTGGTTGTGTTTTATATTGAAAGTCGTGTTTTTTTTTTGCTTCAATAGAGTGATCAGGGATGTGCAACTATAGTTTTCCTTCACAGAAAATACATTAGTGCAACAAATTCTGCAGAAAATAGCTTCATTTTCATCAGATGACAACAGAAGTGAAACGCAATTTGGTTGGCAGCCACACAATTAAATTAGCTTACAATGAAAAAGCATGGAATTTTTGCAAAAATGCATGGCCATCATATTTCTAATCTTTATCACATAAAGAATGCCAGCTACATTTCCTAATGTTTTGCTTAAAGTTAATCTTACATTTTTACAAGAGAACAGTAGGCTGGCTACACAGAGAAAAGTAACTACACATCAGTCAGAGTACTGTCTCCTGAAAAAATGCCCTTTTGTGAATTCTCATCTGAGTGGAGAAGTGCAACTGAAGCACAAAATTCAGCTGTCTAATGCTGAGAAAAGCATTTTAGATCTACATTTACAAAATGCATCAAGATATTTTATGTTATCTATTTTCCTGCATGAAAAACGCAGAATTGTTAACACGACCCCTAAGTTTAACTTGCTATGTAAGTGGCTTAATTAGTAAGGTGACGGGGCATCATATTGTGTTAGCTTTGAGTCGTGTTTGAGAAGTCATAGCCCTTTTGGGTGAGTTGTTTGTACAGCTGCCACTATCTTGATTTTCTTGTGTTTTTTCTCCTCTCCGTTTTCGACCCATCTGCTCCTTCCCCAGCTTCCCTGAACATAGCAGGCAGGCCCATTGCCCTAGCGACTCCAGACTCCACACAGACACAGCATGTAGGCCTACACATGCTGCTCCAGAGCCAGTACTGTTCTTACTTCAGACAAGCATGCGTCCAAACTTTGCTCATTTGCATAATGCCTCTCGTTCACATTAATTAGTAAAATGTCCAAACTCAACAAAAATTACATTTGGTAGCTCCTACCTATAACTTTATGAGCTGGATTGCCTGCCTTTACAATATTTAGCTTGCTGATTTAATGGAAATTTGCTACTAATTGAGTTAATTTAGTTATCATTCTGGTAAAGGTGTTTGGCACCGACAGAGATGGACGCCTCGCTTCGCGTTCTTAGGAAACTATGCAGTATTTAGTTTTTTACATATTATTTCTTACACCGTTACCCCAGGAAATCTTAAGTCTTATTACATACAGCCTGGAGGAACAATTGGAAATAAGAGCAATGTCAACTTACCAACATTACGACCAGGAATACGACTTTCCCGAAGCGGATCCTCTGTTTGGACCACCACCCAGGACAATGGATCGGATCCCAGTAGGCGACCCAAAACAACGGTGCCGCAGAAGAGGCAGACGGAGCGGTGTTCTGGTCAGGCTCCATAGGCGGGCACACCGCCCACCGCTCCCGAGTATACTACGCGCCAATGTCCAGTCTCCTGACAACAAGGTAGACGAAAATCAAGCAAGAGTTGCCTTCCAGAGAGACATCAAAGATTGTAACATTCCTTGTTTCATGGAAAGCCGACAGAAACAAACATCTCTCTGGTATGAAGAAGGGCGGGGTGTATGCCTTATGATTAACGAGTCGTGGTACGATCATAACAACATACAGGAACTCCAGTCCTTTTGTTCACCTGACCTAGAATTCCTTACGATCAAATGCCGAACAAGAGAATTCTCTTAGATTATAATCACTGCCGTGTAAATCCCCCCCCCCCCCCCCAAGCAGACACCTCGACGGCCCTGAAATAACTTAATTGAACTCTATATAAACTGGAAACCACATTTCCTGAGGCTGCATTTATTGTAGCTGGGGATTTTAACAAGGTTAATCTGAAAACAAGGCTTCCTAAATTTTATCAGCATATCGAATGCGCGACCCGGGCTGGCAACACCCTGGATCATTGCTACTCTATTTTCCGCAACGCATACAAAGCCCTCCCTCGCCCTCCTTTCGGCAAATCTGACCATGACTCCATTTTGTTGCTCCCAGCATATAGACATAAACTAAAACAGGAAACGTCCGTGCTCAGGTCTGTTCAACGCTGGTCTGACCAATCTGATTCCACATGTCAAGATTGCTTCGATCACGTGGACTGGGATATGTTCTGGATAGCACAATAGCATTGATGTATACGCTGATTCGGTGAGCGAGTTTATTAGCAAGTGCATCGGTGATGTGGTACCCACGGTGACCATTAAATCCTTCCCCAACCAGAAACCGTGGATTGATGGCAGCCTTCGCGAAAAACTGAAAGCGCGAACCATTGCTTTTAATCATGGCAAGGCGACCGGAAACATGACTGAATACAAACAGTGTAGCTATTCCCTCCACAAGGCAATCAAACAAGCTAAGCGTCAGTATAGAGATAAAGTAGAGTCGCAACTCAACGGCTCAGACACAAGACATATGTGACAGGGTCTACAGTCAATCACAGACTACAAAAAGAAAACCAGCCCCGTCGCGGACACCGATGTCTTGCTCCCAGACAAACTAAACAACTTATTTGCTCACTTTGAGGACGATACAGTGCCACTGACAAGGCCCGCTACCAAAACCTGCAGGCTCTCCATCACCGCAGCCAACGTGAGTAAAACATTTACACGTTAACCCTCACAAGGCTGCCGGCCCAGACGGCATCCCTAGCCGCGTCCTCAGAGCATGCGCAGACCAGCTGGCTGGTGTGTTTACGGACATATTCAATCAATCCCTATCCCAGTCTGCTGTTCCCACATGCTTCAAGAGGGCCACCATTGTTCCTGTTCCCATGAAAGCTACCACACTGCACACTGCCCTAAACCATCTGGACAAGAGGAATACCTATGTAAGAATGCTGTTCATCAATTACAGCTTAGCATTTAACACCATAGTACCCTCCAAACTCGTCATTAACCTCTTGAAACTCTAGGGGCAGTATTTCATTTTTGGAAGAAAAAACGTTCCCGTTTTAAACAAGATATTTTGTCACGAAAAGATGCTCGACTATGCATATAATTGACAGCTTTGGAAAGAAAACAGTCTGACGTTTCCAAAACTGCAAAGATATTATCTGTGAGTGCCACAGAACTGATGCTACAGGCGAAACCAAGATGAAACTTCAAACAGGAAGTGAGCAAAATTTTTGAGGCGCTGTTTTCCATTGTCTCCTTATATGGCTGTGAATGCGCAAGGAATGAGCCTACACTTTCTGTTGTTTCCCCAAGGTGTTTGCAGCATTGTGACGTATTTGTAGGCATATAATTGGAAGATTGACCATAAGAGACCACATTTGCCTGGTGTCCTGCGTCGAAATTGGTGCGTAATCTCCAGCTGCAAGTATTCTTCCATGTGATTCAGAGGAGAAACCAGACTTCCACGAACGATATATCATCGAAGAGATATGTGAAAAACACCTTGAGGATTGATTCTAAACAACGTTTGCCATGTTTCAGTCGATATTATGGAGTTAATTTGGAAAAAAGTTCGGCGTTTTGATGACTGAATTTTCATTTTTTTTGGTAGCCAAACGCGATGAACAAAACGGAGCGATTTCTCCTACACAAAGAATATTTTTGGAAAAACTGAACATTTGCTATCTAACTGAGAGTCTCCTCATTGAAAACATCCAAAGTTATTCAAAGGTAAAGGATTTTATTTGAATGCTTTTCTTGTTTTTGTGAAAATGTTGCCTGCTGAATGCTACGCTAAATGCTACGCTAGCTATCAATACTCTTACACAAATGCTTGTTTTGCTATGGTTGAAAAGCATATTTTGAAAATCTGAGATGACAGTGTTGTTAACAAAAGGCTAAGCTTGAGAGCTAGCATATTTATTTCATTTCATTTGCAATTTTCATGAATAGTTAACGTTGCGTTATGGTAATGGGCTTGAGGCTGTATTTACGATCCCGGATCCGGGATGGCTAGTATCGAGACACTGGGTCTAGACTCCGCCCTGTGCAACTGGGTCCTGGACTTTCTGACGGGCTGCCCGCAGGTGGTGAGGGTAGGAAACAACATCTCCAGCCCGCTGATCCTCAACACTGGGGCCCCACAAGGGTGTTCTCAGCCCTCTCCTGTAGTCCCTGTTCACCCATGACTGCGTGGCCATGCACGCCTCCAACTCAATCAAGTTTGCAGACAACACTACATTGGTAGACTTGATTACCAACAACGATGAGATAGCCTACCGGGAGGAGGTGAGAGCCCTCGGAGTGTGGTGTCAGGAATATAACCTCACACTCAACGTCAACAAAACTAAAGAGATGATCGTGGACTTCAGGAAACAGCAGAGGGAGCACCCCCATATCCACATGCACGGGACAGTAGTGGAGAAGGTGGAAAGTTTTAAGTTCCTCGGTGTACACATCACGGACAAACTGAATTGGTCCACCCACACAGACAGCATGGTGAAGAAGGCACAAGAGTACCTCTTCAACATCAGGAGGCTGTAGAAATTTGGCTTGTCACCAAAAACACTCACAAACTTTTACAGATGCACAATCGAGAGCATCCTGTCGGGCTGTATCACCGCCTGGTACGGCAACTGCGCCGCCCACAACTGTAAGGCTCTCCAGAGGGTAGTGAGGTCTGCACAACGCATCACCGGGGGCAAACTACCTGCCCTCCAGGACACCTACACCACCCGTCACAGGAAGGCCAAAAAGATCATCAAGGACAACAACCACCCGAGCCACTGCCTGTTCACCCTGCTATCATCCAGAAGGCCAGTACAGGTGCATCAAAGCTGGGACAGAGAGACTGAAAAACAGCTTCTATCTCAAGGCCACCAGACTGTTAAACAGTCATCACTAACATTGAGTGGCTGCTGCCAACACACTGACTCAACTCCAGCCACTTTAATAATGGGAATTGATGGGAAATGATGTAAAATATATCACTAGCCACTTTAAACAATGCTACCTAATATAATGTTACATACCCTACATTATTCATCTCATATGTATATGTATATACTGTACTCTATCATCTACTGCATCTTTATGTAATACATGTATCACTAGCCACTTTAACTATGCCACTTTGTTTACATACTCATCTCATATGTATATACTGCACTCAATACCATCTACTGTATCTTGCCTATGCCGCCCTGTACCATCACTCATTCATATATCTTTATGTACATATTCTTTATCCCCTTACACTTGTGTCTATAAGGTAGTAGTTTTGGAATTGTTAGCTAGATTACTTGTTGGTTATTACTGCATTGTCGGAACTAGAAGCACAAGCATTTCGCTACACTCGCATTAACATCTGCTAACCATGTGTATGTGACAAATAAAATTTGATTTGATTTGAATGCCTTTCCAAATCATGTCCAATCAATTGAATTTACCACAGGTGAATCAAGTTGACGAAACATCAAGGATGATTAATTGAAACAGGATGCACCTCAGCTCAATTTTCAAGTCTCATAGCAAAGGGTGTGAATACTTAATTTATAAAATATAAAAACCTTATTAACTTATCAAAAATTCCTAAAAACCTGTTTTTGCTTTGTCATGAGGTATTGTGTGTAGATTGAGTGACATTTTTTTATTGAATCCATTTTAGAATAAGGCTGTAACGTAACAAAATGTGGAAAAAGTGAAGGTCTGAATACTGTCCGAAATGCACTGTATGTCATGATGTCCTTCCTATGAAGGGTTAAACTTCTTAATTTTAGTTAGGTCAAATGGTTAAAAAAAAAGTTTAATTGAATTATACCCTACCAGTGGCACAGGGTTTGCACTTTCATAGACATTTCTTGTCAGATTGTAAATCACCTCAGGCTTGACATTTGCAGTTCACTTTCACACACAGGGCAGACTACACAGATAAAGAGATTGTCACTGGGGCGGTACCCATACTTACTCAAGGAAGTAACAAACTCAGCATGATCAGTGAATGTTTCTTTATAGATTTTTAAGACCTTAATTCTGTTTATGAATGTAAGACCTTTATTATTCCATGTGATCATATGCAAAGGGGTGGCAGGTAGCCTAGTGGTTAGAGCGTTTGGCCAGTAACGGAAAGAGTTTATTGAAGTTCATGGCAGCTGAACCATTTCATCCCCTTGATTTGGATTTGTCCACTTTCACATTGCTTGAAAGATACACCTTCTCTATGACAAGACAACCATTGTGTCAATAATCTGAGGAAGGATCACTTCTCGAAGCTGTAAAATTCAAACCGAGCAGTGGACCAAACAAGCATTTGGTCAACAAGTCTGAAAGCCATCCAATCGTCACCTTCACCAGTAAGATTTGGATGGTCTAAAACAGTTGATTCCTAGACACTTTTGTGGACACTCTTAAGAGGCTGACAAAGCTTGCAGAGAATCCATGATGTGAGGCTGCAAAAGTGAGCTTTCTGTTCTCTGGAGTGTCAATGCCAGGATGCTCGATTGTCGTGCAATCTTATTTTCTTCACTAATCAGAATTTAAGGAATACATTTGGTGTATTATTACTTGATTTCATGTTTGTTTTTTGAAAATGTCACTTAATAAGCTGTTTTAAATAACTATGGCTTCATTACCATCTCCATTGGAGTCCATTTTGAATTCCACTTCTTGGTTAATTTTGAAATGCGTGGAGAAATAAATAATTATCATATCAATGTTTTATATAAAAATGTCATGGTTGTATTCACTTCATAACGTTTTTTTTTTCGCTAAGGCCCTGGACTGAACAACAAATACATTACTACCTATGGAAATTCTGAGCAAAACAGACAGTGACTGCAAAGATCCTCATAGTCTAGTTTCTCTATCAACCGAGGCCATGATCCCATACTTTGAGTTATAGAGTACCACAGTATGCGTCATAATACCCATAAAACCTAGAGGTCAAACAAGGAAACGGTTCCAATCGTTTTTCCACCATTCATTTTCCCATAGAGGATTTTTAGAAACACTTAAGATAATGGCTGTTTTTCATGTAGGCTTACCCTGGTGTGACGCTTTGGTAACTGTGTAAATCGCTAGGACAAGGTGACTTTTATCAGTATTTACCCCCCGAAAATAAAATGCAAAATATCTGCTGATGTGGCTATCATAAAGAACAAAAAATGCCACAATTATCTGGACGAAACTGACGAATTGAGTCAAAGGAAAGAATCTCTGGATTAACTATCTAATGTTAGCGAAATGTTGTAATTCATAAATAAGCAACATTTCTTTAAATTTACAATTCTATGAACTGTCTTGTGCACGTTTTAAATTGACACAATACCTGTTAGCAAAGGTGTCCGCTAGAAATGACGTGCAGGAGCCTGCAGGGATTTGTAGTTTTGCAATGCTAATTAGCATTTTCAAATCTGAGAGTTGATAGAGCCAAATATATTGATTAAAAGTCACCTTGTCCAAAAGATAGATTTACATGGTTATCAAAACGTCATGCCAGGGTAAGCCTACACGAAACACAGCCTGTCACGTTCGTCATAAGGAGTAGACCAAGATGCAGTGTGGTATGTTTCCATCCTTTATTTTGGAATAGAAAAGTTCAAAGAACAACCGAAACGTGACGCTATAATAATGCTCACAGGCAACTATACATAGACAAGATCCAACAAAGCACAATGGGGAAATGGCTACCTAAATATGATCCCCAATCAGAGACAACGATAAACAGCTGCCTCTGATTGGGAACCATACCAGGCTAACATAGATATACAATTCACCTAGATAACCCACCTGTAATCACACACTGACCTAACCAACATGGAGAATAAACAGCTCTCTATGGTCAGGGCGTGACACAGCCCTTATTTTACGTGTATCTAAAAAAAAAGAATGGTGTTAACACGAATGGAACCATTTTGCCGTGTGACCGCTTGATTTTATGGGTATTATGACACCTCCAATGTGGGGTTCATGGCACATGGTGAATGGGCAAGACAAAAGATTTGTGTGCCTTTGAAACAACGGGTATGGTAGGTGCACCGGCTTGTGTCAAGAACTGCATCACTGCTGGGTTTTTCACACTTAACAGTTTGTATCAAGAATGATCCACCACCCAAAGGACATCCAGCCAACTTGACACAACTGTTGGAAGCATTGGAGTCAGCATGGGCCAGCATCCCTGCGGAACGCTTTCGAAATCTTTCACACAAGCTGAATTTAAATACACAGTCTAGGTTTTTTCCTCTTTTTATTTTTCTCAGCTGTCAACACTGTGGACTGATTCCAAATCCCTTTACCCGACAGTGCTTGAAACCCCAATTTCTGCATGTGGCTTCTCTGTTAAGGGCTATGGAAATGAGGTTTGTGGAGGTTTGGCTCATCTCTTCAATGTTGGTGATAGTAGATTGGCTCTTTTTGAAATCACTTTCCTTATCACTGTATTTTTGGAAGCGGGACTGAAAATGACCTGCATGGTTCAGAAGAGGTATTTGCCTACCAGGCCATTGCAGTTTTATATTATAGATTCTTTATGATCACTTTCTCAAAATACAACTATGTAGCCTAATACCACTCTTCCGTCTCATTTTGTACATTTGTATTGAACTGTTGTTGATACATTTAATCTGTTTTAGCCTGCTCAGGGAATACGGATGAAAAATAGCTTCATAGATAACTAGCAGTTTATTAACACTGACATGAGAACATAATATGAATAATGTGTAGTGTCCATGTCAACTAAATGGGGTGAAGAAATTTATAATTTATTAATCCCAGCCCAATTTCACTCTTTGGGGATATTTATTGATACATTAGAGATGTTTGCAAGCACAAGCTCGTATTTCACATTAAAACGTAGGCCTAACTATTTACAGTGCAGTCAACATGTCATGTTACACAACATACTTTTAATGTCTGTTGCGTAATACATGTGCTAGGTCAGGAATCTGTACAATGGCTTGCCTCTTAAAGATGTGTGTGTGGAGGTGCTGAGACGGTGGTTGTCAGTCAAGTTATTTTAGCTGGTCCTCTAAACTGCACTGCAAGGCTAGGAGATTTGACCATGTCCTTTGTGGGGAAAAGTGCTGACTTTGACAAGAGGCAAGCCAATAATTCAGGACATAACTTCCATGAATCAGTCTGAGGGACTGCTGCTCAGCTATGGGTGAAAATGAAAGTTCAGTTTACTAGGGGGCCCCAGCCGGTGTCAGCTGCATCAGTGTGCACATTGCACTGAATATACATAAATGTACAGGAGTGCATGATCTTTATACATGTGTAGACTAAACAGAAGTCATGCTATTCTGTCATTGGGATTTGTACTTTTATATCCTATTACATAAATAGGCTTACTGATTAAGTGTTAGTAATTTGACTAGTGATGTTTAATTTAGTCTCAATCCAACTAGCAAATAGGCAAACATCGCTTTCCACAGACATGCAGTCAAAGCTTTCCGTGTAGGAATGTCAACGGACATATGATGTATAATTGTCTTCTCACGCAGTCACAGAGAACCATTAGCATCTCTGGAGACCCACATTCATTTTTGATATAGCTTGACAAAGTCTCTCAGGCAGATTGATATCGCTAGCTACATTCTGTCTGAATGAATCTGCAAGCCAGAATGTTCAGACTGTTGTCCATTTGGGCTCTTTGGAGAGCAAATCAGCATTATTTTTCAGGACCTAGACTGTATACTTCACATTGACTTTAATGGTTGATAATGTAGGCTACTGGTGACAGAACAGTTCCCCAACATCTCCCCAAGCAGACGATGTAGCTACTGTTGTGGAAAAATTATACTGGAGATAATTCGGCTTCCCTGCTGACATTTCCTTGTTTATTGAAGCTAGCTTGTGTCAGGAAGGATTCTTCTAACATTACAGGTCCTTTCACTGTGCTATCTTGACTTCACAGTTGAGTCTAAATGTAGTATTTCACTCATACTTTCACCGCACGCACAATAAGGTCATGTGTGTTTCCTCTTCTGGTGTAGAGCTTCCGATTCAAAGGTTCAGCTGTTGTAGTTGATAAGCCATAATGGGGTGGTTGTAGGTTGCTCCACAGACCTCTTCAATATGCTGTTGCCTGCTCTAAAAAGGTCTTTCTTTGGCCAATGTTTGGTCGGATAAGAGATCATAAAAGTGCATTCTGTCTTGACAGCTTTACGATTGAAAATAAGTAGACTAGCCTAAGCCAGCCCACCAATAAGCCACGGCTATTAATTACATCAGCATCACTTATGGAAAGTGAAACCAAGATAATCAGATTGTAACTGCTGAATAAGGATAAAATCAAAATGATTGGTTGATTGTGCCCATTGTTCTGTGAAAATGTCAGCTGTAACATATGGCCTCACCGTGTTGTTGAGTTTTAGTTTTACACGAGATCATCATGTACTTAGTGAGAACATGGTGTGGGAGTCACTGTGGTTTGTTAAATAATCATCTCACCATTTTGTTCCATTCAGGCCTTCACACTCAAGCAACCATAATTTTTCTCTTTAGATCAATGAACAGTCAGGCTGACAGATTAATCTCACTAAGGCCTATCTCCTCTCCTCGATCCCCCCCTCAGAGTCCACACTTCAGTACCTCCTCTCCATTGTGAGTCAGTGAATCCCTTGGCTTACCCACTCGTTCCTCAGCATCCATCCCTCTTTCCTTATCTCTCCCTCTGTTCTTTGCTGTAGGCAGCTGTTGTCAGAAATGCTGACAGAGGCACAATGGTGTGCTTCGCTGCGTAATTTGCCATTGATCCATTTGCCTTCCTCCCGTTCTCTCCTCTTTCTCCCTCCCAAGCGACGTGCTACTCTCAGGGTTTCCGTAAATCTCGCTGGACAGAGCTTTGACCATAGTCCTCTCTGATCTTTTTGCGTCATCTTATAACAGGCTAATTGTGTGCTTTTGCGTGCATATACTGATGTTGGCATTGCCTAAATTGACTACATGGGTATGAATGTCTTTGTTTTTTGGCTGCTCTTTTGGCTACCCTTGTCTGTGTGTTTTCATGTTTTCATGTAGGCCCAGTTTTCCAGTTTAATTATATTGAAGAACCATGGCGGCACCATCATCATCCCCTCTGCTCTGCATGTGTCGTTGCCAGTCTGCACGTGAGGGCAGAGCTCAGCTTCAGACTTTATTACACAGATGACATCACTATCACGCTGCCCTGTTGTGTACCCAAATCAAAGGTTGCTGCTGATTCTAATTACACAGCGCTGTGCACACTGCCAATTGGAGCGGTTATTATTTCACATCCTGGTACTAGAGTCTGAGATAATCCAGAGCTTTTTGAACCTAGCCCGTCCCCACTAAACCGTCTATCAAAACTGCTCCTGTGTCTCCCGCTCTAATTCCTCTGTATTTTATCTTCAAATACGTTACGACTTCAAAGTTATTTAAAAATCCCCTCCAGAGTCTACATGACACAGTGAAATTCTTTGGACTGGGAGTTCTCTATATCAGTGCTTAAGTCAGGCTGGCGGAAGAACATTTTATATCCATACACAAAGGCATGAGGAGAGCTTATCTCACAGTCTTGACTGCTTTACTGGTCTCTAAATATGAAAGTAGATGGAGCAACAGTTTCTCTTAAGCATGGGAGGGATTCAGGGGATATTAGTATACATACAGGGGTCATTTTTGAGAGTAGTAGCCATCTGTGCTAATGCTAAGGATGCTGCGGCACACTGGATTACTTATGCCAGTATCATTCAATCTCTCATCATTATGGGTCGGAATCCAGACATTATCCTAGAACTCCTCAGGGGTTAGTAACGTCAACTATGAGCACAGTTACATGCACACAATAATATGATTGTGAATAGTCAGATTCATGTAATAGTTTGTTTAAAACGTTTACATGCTTTGAAAGAAGAACGATTTCCCTAATAATACTGTTTACATGGACACACCTGAAATCAGGCTACATGATGGGTAATTTTATAAATGCAGAAAATTGCCAATCATAATAAATGTTCTACCAGGCCTATTTGAATCTGAGTTCAGATGTACAGTATACATTTTGTATGTGAAAACTCTTTCTAAGATGCATACTTTCAGTTTTTCCCAAACTCACAAATAAGAGGGAGGCTTGCGCTACTGGTGCTGGCACATGTGCAGATCAAATACATAGCTGGAACTCTGATTTTAAGCTGTTTACATGTCCTAATTAGAAAGATTGCTCAGAAAACCAGGTGTTTTAATAGGCGTATGCTCACTTTTATTTTGACCTCAGGACGATTAAAGATGAGCAGAGTAATGCCAGGCGGACACTACACGACTTTTAAAATCCTAACATCGCTGAACATCTCACATTAAACAACAGTATTTCCTGTATTTTTTTGTTGTTGTCTTGCCAAACGTAGTAGTGCGCACACTAAACAATGTGGTGCAGACGGTGGGGTCACACTACAAGGTTATTTACTTGGTTACGAGGCTCCTCAATACCACGCTGTCTCCTGAAAACAAGGATGTGATAGTTACAACGAGCTGTGGCTCAAAGTAGCCTCAAATGTTTTCAGGCAGACATTCACGCTTGCCATACAGAGTTGAAATATCTAGCCAATACATTTTGAATTGAATAAAGAGCTTGTCAGAGCTGTAGCGATTTGTCACTTTGGCAAGTGCATACGCATACCAGTAGTAGTGAAAGCTCTTGCGCGAGAGTCTACACATTCTGGGTGACGCGATACCCTGCATCTCACTGACTTTTTCTCAGGCGGGCTATTGCTGATCATCGTTCTCAATTATTGTAATTGCGAATCTCACGCTACAAGAGCATTGCAGATTTTGTGCCAATTTAAAATCAAACATGTTTGAAGATATTAAGGCGTCTGGATCTGTCCAAAGATGGGATCGGTAGCCCTCAGATTACGTCCATGACCCGCTCACATGAAATGAGCGTCGGTGACGGCCGTGCACCCCAAGTAGGCAACATCGTGGAGATTTTGTCTCGGATTTCAAAAACTGGTCTGGCAAAGGGGACAAAATCGTGTATTGTATGCCCGGTTTAAGGTGTTTACATGACTATTTCCAAACTCGATTTACTGCCATAATCTGTTTAGTATCGAATTATGAGTGTGTCTGTAAACATACTCCATGTTACTGAACTACGTGCAGCCGTTCTGCACTGACCTCAAAGCATCACAAGAACAACTTGCTCTAGTGAACTAGATCTGAATTCTGGGTTAGTCAGATGGCAGGTTAGTCTAACTCAGTCAATCATTTACTACACTGAATATTCTGTTACTGATGAATGCAGAGTTGACAGTCAGGGCATCATTGACACAATGTTTCACAAAGTATAGAGATGCTGGGGGGGTTATGAATCTGTAATGGAATTGAACGATGAGGAAGTTCATTCATTATACAGCTGGCAAACTTACTGAAGGAAGTTCATTCATTATACAGCTGGCGAACTTACTGAACCTTCTCTCCACTGTTTGCTATTCATTCAAAACCATCTCTATCATTCATGACTCTTAGGGTGTGCAGTTGACTCTAGTCATTGATTGATTTTAAAGGCTACATTCGCATTGACAAACATTTAAGTAGAGGCAGCGCGATGAGATTTAAATTGACATATGTACAGAAACTTTTCAATTTACGTTACATCCTTGCCTAACCTTTTTGTTGAGGCTGGCAACGTGACATTGTGGCGCTGCAGCTCCACATTTACCATAAATATCAGTATCACAGTAGTCACTGACTAGCCAGGAAGCTTGCAAGCTATTCAACAATGCAAGAAACTTTTCCTCTAAAACATATTAGCTAGCAACGCTCTTGAATAATGCAACCAAACCATATCACTCTTGAGTAATGAAATAATTCACAAGCACGAGCAGACGGTTTAAATGTTTTTTCCTCATTCGTACACACATTAGCTAAATGTAGGGTTATCATGTATTTTGCAAGACAATGACATAGCTAACTAGCTATTAGAAAATAAAATAAAATTGTATTGGTCCCATACACGTGGTTAGCAGATGTTATTGCGAGTGTAGCAAAATGGTAACAGGTCATATCTAACAAATTCCACAACAAAACGTAATACACACAATCTAGTAAAGGAATGGGTTGAGAATATATACAGTGGGGCAAAAAAGTATTTAGTCAGCCACCAATTGTGCAAGTTCTCCCATTTAAAAAGATGAGAGAGGCCTGTAATTTTCATCATAGGTACACTTCAACTATGACAGACAAAATGAGAAAATAAATCCAGAAAATCACATTGTAGGATTTTTAATGAATTTATTTAAAAATGCTACAACTATAACGACAAACTTTTTTCAAAATGAGCTACATAATATCGACAGAAACACGGCAAACGTTGTTTAGGATCCATCCTCAAGGTGTTTTTAACAAATATATTCGATAATATATCCATCGAGGCAGTTGGTTTCTCATAAGAAGCGATTGGAAAAATGGCTACCTCCAGTATTTTACGCAAGGTTTTCTGCGGGAGACACCATGTGACCACATGTCATATATGGTCCCTTACAGCCATTCTTCGAGGGAAATGCCTAAAAAGACGTCACAATGCTGTAGACACCTTGGGGAAAACGTAAGCTCATTCGTAGCTCATTCACAGCCATATAAGGAGTCATTGGCATGAGGCGGTTTCAGAAAATGCGGCACTTCCTGGCTGGATTTATATCTGGGTTTCGCCTGTAACATCAGTTCTGTGGCACTCACAGACAATATCTTTGCAATTTTGGAAACGTCAGAGTGTCTTCTTTCCAAAGCTGTCAATTATATGCATAGTCAAGCATCTTTTCGTGACAAAATATCTTGTTTAAAACGGGAACGTTTTTTATCCAAAAATTAAAATAGCGCCCCCTAAATCCAACTGGTTAACAACCCTCCAGGCAAGCTTCAATGCCATACAACTCTCCTTCCGTGGCCTCCAATTGCTCTTAAATACAAGTAAAACTAAATGCATGCTCTTCAACCGATCGCTACCTGCACCTGCCCGCCTGTCCAACATCACTCCTCTGGACGGCTCTGACTTAGAATACGTGGACAACTACAAATACTTAGGTGTCTGGTTAGACTGTAAACTCTCCTTCCAGACCCATATCAAACATCTCCAATCCAAAGTTAAATCTAGAATTGGCTTCCTATTTCGCAACAAAGCATCCTTCACTCATGCTGCCAAACATACCCTTGTAAAACTGACCATCCTACCAATCCTCGACTTCGGCGATGTCATTTACAAAATAGCCTCCAATACCCTACTCAACAAATTGGATGCAGTCTATCCCAGTGCAATCCATTTTGTCACCAAAGCCCCATATACTACCCACCATTGCGACCTGTACGCTCTCGTTGGCTGGCCTTCGCTTCATACTCGTCGCCAAACCCACTGGCTCCATGTCATCTACAAGACCCTGCTAGGTAAAGTTCCCCCTTATCTCAGCTCGCTGGTCACCATAGCATCTCCCACCTGTAGCACACGCTTCAGCAGGTATGTCTCTCTGGTCACCCCCAAAACCAATTATTTCTTTGGCCGCCTCTCCTTCCAGTTCTCTGTTGCCAATGACTGGAACGAACTACAAAAATCTCTGAAACTGGAAACACTTATCTCCCTCACTAGCTTTAAGCACCAACTGTCAGAGCAGCTCACAGATTACTGCACCTGTACATAGCCCACCTATAATTTAGCCCAAACAACTACCTCTTTCCCTACTGTATTTATTTTATTTATGTATTTATTTTGCTCCTTTGCACCCCATTATTTGTATTTCTACTTTGCACATTCTTCCACTGCAAATCTACCATTCCAGTGTTTTACTTGCTATATTGTATTTACTTTGCCACCATGGCCTTTTTTTTGCCGTATATAGACTTGTTTATACTGTATTATTGACTGTATGTTTGTTTTACTCCATGTGTAACTCTGTGTCGTTGTATGTGTCGAACTGCTTTGCTTTATCTTGGCCAGGTCGCAATTGTAAATGAGAACTTGTTCTCAACTTCCCTACCTGGTTAAATAGAGGTGAAATTAAAAATAAAAAATAAATGTAACTGTGTTGACAGTCACTGATCTGCAAGTCATTAAGCAGCCCCAGGCAATAACAGCCTAGTCAAACTGTGCCCAGTTTCGCACGCTTACCAACGCCAGGTAGGCGGCCTGTTCCTGATCTTGCACATCTGCACGTCACCTTCAGTATTCAAATGCTAAAATGGCTTTATGTGATGTTAGGCTTTATTAGTTGAATGAAAACCTGTGTCATTTGCTAGGTTATTGTTATCAATGCACTGTTAACATTTTTATCAAAGTAAGGGGTGGTGAAATCCAAAGTTGTGCTATATATTCATTGGTTATGGCATAGCTCATTTGTAAATGATAAATATTGATACATTAATAGTTTTTAAACATTTAATCTGCAAAAATGGCAAGTTCATTATTGGGAGATGGTGATTTCAGAACCAACGTGGGGGGACAAAGAACATCGGCTACATTGCCCCCCCAATCTGATAATGTTAGTGAGGTGGTTCTCTAATCAAACCGAATTGCACCGAAACTGAAACGTACCTTTCCTGTATTGTATCCAAGCCCAAATCATCTGGCCACCTATGTCACAAGTTTGTTTCCGACTTTGTAAGGGCACATTTTAGCTCCTTATTCAACCCTAGTACCTCCATATGAAGCTGTGGTTGAGCCACATATGGTCAGCTTCTTGCTGAGTCCAGATGTTATGTCTAGCCTAACCCAAGAGTTTGGGAAGGTGTGCACTGCTACGGTCGTACCCATATAGCAGACTCTAGGTAAACAAGAGCATTAGCTCTTAGTCACCAGAGCAAGATGTGCTTCTCTCAGCAACCAACACCATGATTATTTATGGTCTACTGAGTGAAACAGAACCTAGCTACTACTCATGTTTTTAAACTGTCATGGTCCCCTATGTTCACCCTAAAAGGACTTTCATGCCGCTCACAAATTCTCTTGACAGTTTCGGGGATCAGCGAGAGATAATTGCTCAGCTCTGATCCAAGGCCCCAGTAAGTGATGAAAACAAGGTAGGGGGAAGAGCGAGGGAGAGAAATTCCCTTCCCCCTCTTCTCTCAGGATGAAGCTACTGCCCAGTAGTCTTACAGGAGCATACATCTCCAGGGAGGATATGCTGACACACACACACACACACACACACACACACACACACACACACACACACACACACACACACACACACACACACACACAGGACACCCCAAGAATTGGTGTGCATAGGACTTGGTAAACATTCCGCTGTCTACTAGACTGTGTGGGGAAGTAAACCAAAGTCCTTTAAAAGAGAGAGGTGTATTTTTATAACATGGTCTAGATGTGTTCTTAGTACACCCATCCTCCTGACAGATTCACATAATTAGTCGGCCCAGTATTGACACATCATGCTCTGCAGATGGTCGTATCCTGTCTACTGTAGGTCTTGGAACGGATGAGTCCTATTCATCAGCATACCACACCCTGTTATGTCACAACATTTGGTTAGAGAAACTGGCTATGATTAAGCACGCCAATCCATGTTAATGTGTGTTGACATCTGTGTGTCCTGGAGCATGTTGTTTATCAGACCACGGTCTTTGTCTGTCCCAGCCAAGCAGGGTTTCTGGGTGAATGACAGAGTCATGCTGGGTCCATCTCCAGCATACTGTCCATCATTCCCATTGAGACAGATAGGAGACTGAGCATTGAGTCAGAGGGCAGCCAGTGTCAGAGACAGCAGAGGCTCCACTCAGGCAGGCAGTGTTAAGCCCTAAGGAGTTAATGTTAGAGCCCTGTGAAGCAGTGCATTGTGGACTTGGAGAGACTGGCTTGCCTTTACTGTTGCATTTTATAAGGGTCAAGCCCTTACATGTACATCAATGCATCATTTGAGAAAGTTCAAATTGCCAATGTGTATCTTGCAGTAGCCTAAAATTAGGATTTGGCTGTAAGTGACCGCATTCCAGGCCATGACCGGACACAGGAGGTCTGTGGAGGTTTTGAGTCTATAAGTCTACAGTCATTCTACAGTCTACAGTCATTGAGACCCAAGCAGTCGGCAGAGCGGACTAGGTATTAATAAAGATACAATGTATTAATTTGCTTCGAATTTCCATCTCAATGGCTGAGTTCAGTTTGGGTTGTGGTTTTGAAAGAAAATGTACTAAGCACTTTTGCCATCTGGTCTCAATGGATCAGTCTTTTAAAAATGTCAAAAGTTAGAGAAGCAGTATTGACCATGTAGCCTAGCCATTGTCTTTCATGGAGAGGAAAGGCCACACAAACGTTGTTTTTGGCAATGGTAGTCAGTGTGCCAATACACCAGGTTCCATCTTGAGTTTCACTATATTGTTATTGTCCTGCTTTCAAAGGAAACAACACCTACTTGTCCTGAGAAGCCTCTATGTCCTGTCCTTCATGTCAGCTGGGTGAGTTAGGGGATTACAGTACTACTCATTGAGTGACTTTGACTTGGACACGATGTTGCTTAGACTAGTGTTTGTCTATTCTGAAGCTCCATTATGGAACAAAGAGACCACATAACCCAATATATTTTAGAGGGCTGAACATGATTACTTATTCAGGTCACTTTAGCAGTTTCACCCCTGGGCAGTTATCTCCATTGCTGCACCATCGAACGTTCTACATTCCAATTTGGATGTCAGAGTCTATTTTTTTATTTTTATTAATCAGTCAATCCAGGAAGTGAATTGAAATTACATTCATAATATTTCAATCCCTAAACTGACTGAATTAAAAAGGAATTGACCTCAACCCTTTATGTTTTGGTGTCCCAAACATACAATGGCCCAAACATACAGTATAATGCTAGTGTCTTTAGAAGACACCATTGAGATGACTGTGCTGGCAGACTCCATTGAGCAGCAGCTCAGCCCACCCATAGGTCTCAATGACTGTTGCTTTTTATTAACTCAGAGCTGCTATTGATCAAAATGGAGCCTCAGTTGGCTTCATGAAAAGCTATAAATCTCCCCCAGGCACAGGCTGTATCCACTGTCCGCTATATACTGACTGCATATTACATGTCACTAAGTGGTTATGTTGACTAGACTATCATTTCAATGCAAGAATGAATTGTGTTTTAAGTTGTGGTATGGTTTGCCCATTTAAGATGTGTTTTGGAGTGCTAGTCCAGCCATTCTCTATCCGTGGGTTACTGGTATGCCATCTGTTGGCGTGTGGGTAATACAGGGTAATACTGCCGGTTACTGTAATTGCAAGGAATGTGTTAAGCCTAAACGGTTTAGCATTAGTAAAGCTGATGGTTTCTTAATTATGAGTGTGGTCACTCAATAGTCTCCGTTTTGGAATGGGTGAAATCCGACAATTTAGTGACGTCTTGGTCACACTGGAGCAGACAGAGTCAATTACCTCACTACCACAACTTTCCATCCCGACTTGGACCAAAAACAGAGGAGGAGGGAAGGAGAGAGCAACTTGTGATCTAGAGAGAGACAAAGGTGTTGTCCACCATCAGGGTTTTGTGGTGGCCCGTCTACTTCTGTGGATTCAATACTCAACAACATACAGGCCTTGCTCTTTTTCAAACCTAATTTTGTTGCCCTGCTTTTGTTTTGGCCTAACTTGAATTGCAGCGGAATGAGTAAAATTAATCAAATATAGGCCTACAGCAAATATAATTGTTGTGTGTGACTAGGGCTGTGACGGTCTTGGAATTTGAGGTGACGGTAATTGGCCAGGCCAATGTACACATTGACCGACATAACCGTTCAGGGGTAGGTAAAAAAAAAAAAGGGGGGGGGGGGGTCACAATTCTGTTTGTAACTTGTTTACATGGATATGCTTCTTAATTAAAATGTATTTTAAACAAGTAATTACAATTCATTATTATCATGGCATTTCATTATTATTGTTCAGGTTATTACTTCTAAATATGAATCAACCAATGAATAAATGCCGGGTTGGAGAGGATCTTGTAACTGCTGCTGCAGTCATTCGATGGCAGTGGTATTGACATATTGAGATAAATAATGTAGCTTAAACCTCTGAAAATAGGACTTTGACAGGAACGTTTTGATTCTTATTAAAGAGTCCTGACAGGCTACTTTATGAACTTTTTGAATCGACATATACACTTACCATGAGTATATAAAACATTAGGATTGAAACAATACCTATTGATGACTTGGCAAATACTACTGTATACACTGAGTATACTAAACATTAAGAACACCTGCTCTTTCCATGACAGACTGACCAGGTGAATCCAGGTGAAAGCTATGATTCCGTATTGATTTCACTTGTTAAATTAACTTCAATCAGTGTAGATAAAGGGGAGGAGACAGCCTAAATAAGGATTTTTAAGCCTTGAGACATGGATTGTGTATGTGTGCCATTCAGAGTGTGAATGCTGATTTTCATCTTTTGTCTTGCCCGAACACACACCCCCATAAAAGCACCCGTCAGTCAAAGCCACCAGCGTATGTCAGACACAAGCAAATATTTCTCCATTATTTAATTTTTAAAAAAAAATCTAGGCTTACCTTAACGCTTTCCGAAATTAGGCTATAAGATAAATGATGAAGGGGACAGCTATGCTAAAGTATGAAGATGAAACTGACAATCATTAACATAGAAACAAATACACATGTCCATAGCCTAGCATATAGATTATCAAGGGTTTTAGAAAGATTTTTCAGACACTGTGAGGAACTTTATAATGCCTGAGGTGAAGAACAAATGACTGAGAAGCCTAGCAGGGCTCTGTCAACAGGACAGAGAAACAAGACACATGCTCATTAACACATGGATGGCGAAAATGATGGTATGAAATACACCAAAAACTTTTTTCTCACAAGTGTAGCAGGTTGTGAACTCTGTAAACAACTATTCCACTCCGAGAATGAGAATGGTAAATTGCTGTAATTAATACATGCATTAACAGAAATGTATGTAACCAAATGACAGGGATTAACAGTAAATGGCCTGTTTTACAAACAGTAGGCTACCAAATGGGCAATCATAAAAGTGCATTGTGGGCTGACACGGTATAACCTAGGCTACTATTCTATTTGCAGGAATAGGAGGGCGGTAATTTTTTTTGTCCCGCCTAGGGCAGCTTATTGGCAAGGCCTGATCAGCGTTTATTAGTCTATAAATTAAGAAAAGATTCAGTATCAAATTATGCCAGGTTGGAGAGGATTGGTGCATTGCCCATTTGACACAACATTAGTGCATTATAGGCCTCAGAGCCGGAATGACCTCGTCGACTGCTGATGAATAATTCATATATAGTCAGACACTTCCAACCTTTTTTAAAAGAAGACAGATGTATTTATTTACTAACAAGCAATGAAAACGTGTGTTTAAAAAAATATAGCCTATAGCGCTCTACACCCTTGTGTAGCTAATCTACGCTGAACAAAAATATAAACACAACATGTACATTTAGTGTGTGGAATGAAGGCAGAATGTGTCTGATTCCAGGTATATGTGCATACTCATAAAATCCAGTTGACCTCAATTGGGGAGCCATGGAAACCAGGGAATGGGGAGTGGACGGGGAGTGTGTGCAGTTGCATCTAGGAGGATTTGGCTTTGTTTGTGATAGGGCTGACCCCATTTAGTCGACTGGTCGATTTGTTTCGTCGATAGGCTGTTGGTCGACAGATGTTTTTAGTCGAGCAGTGACAAATATATATATACAGTGCCGTGCGAAAGTATTCGGCCCCCTTGAACTTTGCGACCTTTTGCCATATTTCAGGCTTCAAACATAAAGATATAAAACTGTATTTTTTTTGTGAAGAATCAACAACAAGTGGGACACAATCATGAAGTGGAACGACATTTATTGGATATTTCAAACTTTTTTTAAAAATCAAACTGAAAAATTGGGCGTGCAAAATTATTCAGCCCCCTTAAGTTAATACTTTGTAGCGCCACCTTTTGCTGCGATTACAGCTGTAAGTCGCTTGGGGTATGTCTCTATCAGTTTTGCACATCGAGAGACTGAAATGTTTTCCCATTCCTCCTTGCAAATGAGCTCGAGCTCAGTGAGGTTGGATGGAGAGCATTTGTGAACAGCAGTTTTCAGTTCTTTCCACAGATTCTCGATTGGATTCAGGTCTGGACTTTGACTTGGCCATTCTAACACCTGGGTATGTTTATTTTTGAACCATTCCATTGTAGATTTTGCTTTATGTTTTGGATCAGTCTTGTTGGAAGACAAATCTCCGTCCCAGTCTCAGGTCTTTTGCAGACTCCATCAGGTTTTCTTCCAGAATGGTCCTGTATTTGGCTCCATCCATCTTCCCATCAATTTTAACCATCTTCCCTGTCCCTGCTGAAGAAAAGCAGGCCCAAACCATGATGCTGCCACCACCATGTTTGACAGTGGGGATGGTGTGTCCATGGTGATGAGCTGTGTTGCTTTTACGCCAAACATAACGTTTTGCATTGTTGCCAAAAAGTTCAATTTTGGTTTCATCTGACCAGAGCACCTTCTTCCACATGTTTGGTGTGTCTCCCAGGTGGCTTGTGGCAAACTTTAAACAACACTTTTTATGGATATCTTTAAGAAATGGCTTTCTTCTTGCCACTCTTTCATAAAGGCCAGATTTGTGCAATATACGACTGATTGTTGTCCTATGGACAGAGTCTCCCACCTCAGATGTAGAGCTCTGCAGTTCATCCAGAGTGATCATGGGCCTCTTGGCTGCATCTCTGATCAGTCTTCTCCTTGTATGAGCTGAAAGTTTAGAGGGACGGCCAGGTCTTGGTAGATTTGCAGTGGTCTGATACTCCTTCCATTTCAATATTATCGCTTGCACAGTGCTCCTTGGGATGTTTAAAGCTTGGGAAATCTTTTTGTATCCAAATCCGGCTTTAAACTTCTTCACAACAGTATCTCGGACCTGCCTGGTGTGTTCCTTGTTCTTCATGATGCTCTCTGCGCTTTTAACGGACCTCTGAGACTATCACAGTGCAGGTGCATTTATACGGAGACTTGATTACACACAGGTGGATTGTATTTATCATCATTAGTCATTTAGGTTAACATTGGATCATTCAGAGATCCTCACTGAACTTCTGGAGAGAGTTTGCTGCACTGAAAGTAAAGGGGCTGAATAATTTTGCACGCCCAATTTTTCAGTTTTTGATTTGTTAAAAAAGTTTGAAATATCCAATAAATGTCGTTCCACTTCATGATTGTGTCCCACTTGTTGTTGATTCTTCACAAAAAAATACAGTTTTATATCTTATGTTTGAAGCCTGAAATGTGGCAAAAGGTCGCAAAGTTCAAGGGGGCCGAATACTTTCGCAAGGCACTGTGTGTGTATATATATATATATATATATATATATTTTTTTTTTTAAATAATTTTTTAATTGCACACAAGATACCTGTCTGATTTGCTCCTCTCTCTGTGGACTAATCCATTAAGGAGGCCACGGTCCAAGAAAAAGAGGAGTGTGTCTCAGCTGCACAAGGCACGTCTCCCACCATTTTGTGCATAGTCATTGTTTCATAACTTGTGTGCATTGTTTGCTGTGTCTGTCAATTCCCCATTACATATATCACTAGTAGTAGCCTACATTTTAACATTAATTCCCATAATTTCTAATCTGCAATGTATTTTTGTTTAGTTATGGTATTTCGGTTAAGACATTTATTATTATTATTTATTATTATTATAGTAATTTACTGTTCTCATTGTTGGGGTGGACACGTTGTTTGCAGAACTCACAACCTATGCTAGACTTGTGAGAAACACATTTTTGTTTATTTCATTTCATTTACGAGTTTTGTCAATTTATCGTCTTTTGTTTGAAACGCTCCTGTCGATGTTGACTAAGGATGAGCACTTGTTCACCCGTAAATAAGTAGGACTAGTCTACATGGTCTGCACGCAAATGTAGGCCTATAATGTAGGGACGTTTTGATTTAGTATTTCTGATTGTCTTAACTACCACTAATGAGCTGTGTAGCATTACCCCCCCAAAAATGTCACCTCAAACAGCAAGTAAACAGTGCCTGTTTTTAGAATCAATTGAGAATGACAATAGTTCCTAAAAAGTATTTGAAAAATATTTTCAGCTCGCTCTTTTTCAATAACCACTCGGCATGAAAACTAAAAATAGAATGCTCTGATCCAGTGGAAACGTCATAAAATACCTAAAATTCTTATCCCTTGCACAAATAGCCTACAGCTGTGTCTGTCCCGAGCTCACTGGTGCAGGAAACTCTGAGGCCCAGAATATTTTATACAATTTTGCAAGTTTGCTAGCACAAGATTCCAGCCAACCCAGTTGATAGTTGATACGATGTTACAAGTTCGTTTCAGACAGGCCAAGCATAGCCAATGTGATTTTATAGGATATTTATTTTTTCAGGATATTTTGTACCAGCAGGCTGCAATGTTTTTATTAGTTGGCTTAATGTAGGCTATTTTTACATAGTTGACAATTTTAATAAAAGTTATTTTTAGATTTGTATAATTTTCATTTATACTGAACAAAAATATAAACGCAACATGTAAAGGGTTGGTCCCATGTTTCATGAGATGAAATAAAAGATCCCACAAAAAGCATATTTATTTATTTGTTTACATCCCTATTAGTGAGGATTAATCCATCCACCTGATGTGTGGAATATCAATAATCTGATTAAACAGCATGATCATTACACAGGTGCACCTTGTGTTGGGGACAGTAAAAGGCCACTCTAAAATGTAAGTTTTGTCACACAACACAATGCCACAGATGTCTCAAGTTTTGATGGAGCGTGCAATGTTGCATGTTGACTGCAGTAATGTCCATCAGAGCTGTTGCCAGAAAATGTAATGTTAATTTCTCTACCATAAGCCGCCTCCAATGTTGTTTTAAAGAATTTGGCAGAACATCCAACCGGCCTCACAACCACAGACCATGTGTAACCACGCCAGCCCAGGACCTCCACATCAGGCTTCTTCACTATCGGGATTGTCTGAGACCAGCCAACTGGACAGCTAATGAAACTGAGGAGTATTTTTGTGGGGAAGCCCTTTTGTGGAGAAAACCCCATTCCTATTGGGTGGGCCTGTTCAGTGTAGATTTAGATAGATAGAATGTAGATTAACCTCAGACAATGATGTTGTGATACAAAGACTTGGCACTCCACATGAAAAGTTTGCTGACCCAGCGGTTGCAAATTACTGGCAACTTCAGGATTGTAACCCCAGAATCTGCGAAGACCATCAGTAGCGGAAGGAGGAGGGTCGGAACAGTTAAAAAAAATTCTGGTTAGGTTATATTGATATCTTGCTCCCTCTTAAGTCATTTGTGTGTTATTTAATCAAACAGCATGCTTAAAGCATCAGACAAGTTGATTTTATTAAAACACATATGCTATGTCATAAATGGAAAAATACATGTTTTAGAATTTCGACCACTCAATTGGTTGAAAGAAGGTCGACCAATGTTTTTTTTTGTCGCCTAATTTGTGGGGATGATTGCATGAGAAAGTCAACCGTACAACATAGACCATAATACAGCCATCTCCCGAGTGGCGCAGTGGTCTAAGGCACTGTATCTCAGTGCAAGAGGTGTCACTACAGTCCCTGGTTCGTATCCAGGCTGGGCTACTATTTACCATATATCAAATCAAATGTATTTATATAGCCCATCGAACATCAGTTCTACAAACTGCAAACCCAGAGCAAGAATAGGTAAATAAACTATCAGTGTGATAGGGAGAGGTACGCCGGTAAGGTGAGGCTGAACTATCACAAAGTAGGCTTGTTCATTCTCCCCTGGTCTGTTAAGTTTGACACTTGGGCTCATTTAGCTGATGGCCAGGAGGCACTTAGCGAGTGACCTTGAGGGAGGTGACTGATGCACGTGGAAATTAGCGAGAGGACAGGACACCTCCAGAATGCCTTTGTCCCATGACTCCCTCCGTCCCTCCCTGTCATCCACTACTAATGGACTCGCTGCTAATGGCTTTATGTGGCAAAAAAGCTAACAGATTACCTGGTCTGCTTAGTACTTCCCAGGACTGGTTGGTTTTTATTGTGATGAGTAGGCTATATTTGTTTATCCCCCTGCACAGCTTTGTAATACATGGGGATGGTCTTCACTGGTTCTGCCATGTAATCGACATGGTTTATTGACTAGACCTCAATCCCTCCCTAGGTCAGGAGCACATGGGAGTGACCGATCCCATTGGAAACCTCACCAGCGCCATATCTGCCTTAAAGGTTTCGAGGTCTTCTTCACACAATGACGCAATCAGTACTCTCAAAGAACTGGAAAATGGACCGAAGAAGTGCTCCAGTCACCACCATGCGATTTGAAGGCAACAAAATGGAAAAGAAACCAGTGAAGCTTGTAGCAAATCCATATAGATTACAACCAGTCAGTCAGACCTTTATGGTGGCGAAGATCTGAGGAAGGGTTCACAAAAAAAAAAATGCCTGGAAACCTGTGGCGTAATAATAACACCTGGCTGGCTGTCTGAACGGCTGTAGGCATGCAGAAGCAAAATGGCTCTAGTCTAGTAAGATACAAAGGGAAACGAGCCCACTGTTCACAGGGCAAAATGACAGGGGGGCTTTTATAAAGAAAACAGGAACGGAGGAAAGACTTAGGGTCTGCCCGGTAACAAGGAGGATAGGCACCTCTCTCCTCTCACTCTAACCATCTGCATTGTCAACATTCTCAGTCTCAACGTGGTTGGATGTAATGTTTTTTTTTTATTTATGCAATGTTCCAGCCTGCCTGCAGAAGGATTGCATTGGCACGTTTTGGCTTGATCATCCCTCAGCAAAGCTGTGTGTGACAGAGGGAGCGAGTGAGTTACAGAGAGCTGGAGGGGAGGAGACGGAGGAGGGCTGGCTAAGTCACATGGGCAACCAGAGGAAGCAGGCAGGCAGACTTTAGCACTGCAGCTTAAAGGAGAAAAACATATTCAGAGAACATGCAGATTCTCCTCTTTGCGGCCCTCTGTCATCACATCGCCTACTCCCGTTGCCTTTCTCACCTGGTGTAGCCTATAACGCAATCAATCAAGCCAGTAGTGTGTTGTGTTGTGTTGTGCTATCTGAGCTCCCCTCTCAGTCCTTCATTATGTTAAGTGGCGAAATTGGCTACAATTATGGATCTATTTCAGGCCAGCTGGGGAGAACAGAACAGCAGAGCTCACTGATTACTTCCTTTGTTGTTTACGTCTTCACATCGCATGGTTTAATGGAATGGTAGAAATGCTGGAGTGGGACTGGGGATGGGTGGATGGTACGGATTACCAGGAGGAATGGGCATGGTATAATGATTTGGTAACCATCCCCTCCACTACCTGCCCCCCACTGTTTTTTTACACTTAACATTCTGTTTGTTCCTTCTAACACTAATGATGTGAAGTAATGGAGCCCCTCGTAGGACTCACGCTCTCTCTCTCTCCCTCTCTCTCCTATCTCTCTCTCTCGATCTCTCTCTCTCTCTCACACAGACTATTCTGCTAGAAAAGCACACATCACAGAGGTAATGTACTTGCTTATTTTACTTTTATTTAGCCCATATGACCGTGAAATACATTTGACTCTTCCTCCCTGACATGCCCTTTACGTTAACCCCCCTCTCCTCACTGTGATCCTACACACACCATTTCCCTATACTCTGTATGTGTTCTGACTGCTACACACACCATTTCCCTATACTCTGTATGTGTTCTGACTGCTACACACACCATTTCCCTATACTCTGTATGTGTTCTGACTGCTACACACACCATTTCCCTATACTCTGTATGTGTTCTGACTGCTACACACACCATTTCCCTATACTCTGTATGTGCTCTGACTGCTACACACACCGTCTCCATCTACTTTGATCCCCCTGCACGTCAATCCTCATGGTGTGTGATCTCTGTTTGCTACACTTTATATAAAGACTTCAGCATCAGTATGCTCAGGGGTAGTGAGGGAATCTCCATAGGGACTGCTATGGTTATAAGCCCCTTCCATGTTCCACTCTGCCCTGCGATGAGAAGCACCCACTCTCAATTTGGCTGCGTAATCTGGGAGGATAGAGGTTAGAAAGAGGAGCTTGAAGGGACACTCAGTCCACTCAGAAGGCTTAGTGACACATTTACAAAGCGTTCACACCTGTGTCAAGTTTGCACTTGTGATTTTCAAAGGGGAATACAGGACAAAAGAAATCAAAGCTGAAAAACGTGAAACTGTCCTTGTACCTCTTGATATTCAGGAAAAACTCTAGATCACCTTGACTCCACACACAATCAATACATTTTGAGTCCAGGCTATAACACTCTACAATGTGGAAAAAGTCAAGGGGTCTGAATACTTTCTGAAGGCGCTCACTTTCACATACTCTGCTGCTACGCTGTTTGTCTATCCTGATTGCCTAGTCACTTTTACCCCAATCTATATGTACATATTACCTACATTACCTCAACTGCCTCATACCCCTGCACATTGACTCGGCACCGGTGCTCCTTGTACTGTATATAGCCTCGTTATTGTTATTTTATTGTGTTACTATTTCCTTTTTAAGTAAGTAAGCATTTCACGGTAAAGTCTACACCTGGGGCATGTGAATACATTTGATTCGATTGACCTTTTGTTCCTCATTTGATGTGTTTATTATTGCAAAGAACAGGTGGAAACTTCACACTGGTGCTGCAAACGCTTGATAAACACTAACCTCAGGTGTTCGTGTTGTTAGTGTTGTCAGCCCATAGAAGTGAGTATCGGTCTAAATATGTGTCTTAACCACTCTGCTCCATCCTCTGGCCAACAGCTGCCTGGTGTCTCAGGTCTACCAGGCCAGGGGAAGAGGATGGGCCACAGGGGAGTGGACGCGTCCGGAGAGACCACCTACAAGAAGGTAGGCAGTCGGCACCATCTCCCCGGATTTTAGCCAGTCAATCAATTAATGAATCAAGCATATAGGGATCACATATAGTGCCTGCGCCTTTTACAAATGCCTCACAGCAAAGCAGCCAAACCCCCAATAGAACAAGCCAAGACATTGGCAAGGAAAAACTCCCTTGGTAGGCACTTGGCAATGGTCCTTTATGCACAGTTAGGCTACAGCTGTGTGCAGGCAAAGCAGAGAAGGGACATAAGCCTGCACACTGTACTCTCCACTTATACTATATGTTTTATGGTCACATACACTTGATAGGTGCAGTGAAGTGTGTTGTTTTACAGGGTCAGTCATAGTAGTACGGCACCCCTGGAGCAAATCAGGGTTAAGTGCCTTGCTCAAGGGCACATTGACAGATTTTTGGGGTATTTTTTATATATGTGAGAAGGCATAAAGAAAAGACACTGCAGAGCAATCCGAGTGTGTCTCACAGATAACCACTACTCCGACCCGATTCATCCACCCTGTCTGTCTTTAGCACGTTACACTATAGGTATTCTGGTTTGCGTGTCTGAGTGAGTCAATGTTTTGCCTCTTTAGTGTAGAATTCAGTCCCGTCTGAGAGCTGAGCTAATGGAGCTTGTAAATCGTAAGATTTCTCAATGAATACAAATGAGTGGTAGTCCACCAAGCTCAGAAATGTCTTAAGTATTTCCCTAATCCCCACCATCTCTCTCCTCTCCCCCAGACCACGTCCTCCGCCCTGAAAGGTGCTATCCAGCTGGGCATCGGCTACACGGTGGGCAACCTGAGCTCCAAGCCTGAGAGAGACGTCCTCATGCAGGACTTCTATGTGGTGGAGAGCATCTTCTTCCCCAGGTAACCACACCATCGGGGCAGCACACAGCTTTGTGACATTATTAGAATGAGGCCTTTCAAATATATCTGATATTTCTGACCGATCACAAAACTGATCCTAGAGATTTCTTTTGATGGTAAGTCGTTCGTTATTTACACTAGAATGATTCCTTCATAGTGGTGCAGCGGTCTAAGGCATTGCATCTCAGTGCAAGAGGCCTCACTACAGTCCCTGGTTCAATTCCAGGCTGTATCACATCCGGCCGTGATTGGGAGTCCCACAGGGCAGCGCACAATTGGCCCAGCGTTGTCCGGGTTTGGCCGTGATATGCCGTAGTTGTAAATAAGAATTTGTTCTTAACTGACTCACCTAGTTAAATAAAGGTTCAATTGAAAATATATTTTTTTAACCTTTATTTAACTAGGCAAGTCAATTAAACAAATTCTTATTTACAATGACAGCCTACCAAAAGGCCTCCTGCAGGGACGGGGGCTGGGATTAAAAATATAGGACAAAACACACATCACAACAAGAGAGACACCACAACACTAGATAAAGAGAAACCTAAGTTGATAACATTGCATGGCAGAAACACATGACAACACAGCATAATTAATAGCAACACCACATGACAACGACATGGTAGCAGCACAAAACATGGTACAAACATTATTGGCCAGCACAAAGGCAAGAAGGTAGAGAACAATACATCACGCGAAGCAGCCACAACTGTCGGTAAGAGTGTCCATGATTGAGTCTTTGAATGAAGAGATTGAGATAAAAATGTCCAGTTTGAGTGTTTTTGCAGCTCATTCCAGTCGCTAGCTGCAGAAAACTGAAAAGAGGTGGGACCCAGGCATGTGTGCGCTTTGGGGACCTTTAACAGAATGTGACTGGCAGAACGGGTGTTGTATGTGGAGGATGAGGGCTGCAGTAGATATCTTCGATAGGGGGGAGTGAGGCCTAAGAGGGGTTTATAAATAATCGTCAACTTGCGACCCACTAGTTATACAGAGATGACCAGTTTACCAGGAGTGTAGAGTGCAGTGATGTGTCCTATGTGGCGCAATGGTAGCAAATCTGATGGCCGAATGTTTAAGAACATCTAGCCGATCTATAAATTACGTCTCCGTAGTAGAGGTCGACCGATTAATCAGAACGGCTGATTAATTAGGGCCGATTTCAAGTTTTCATAACAATCGGAAATCGTATTTTTGGGCACCGATTTAATCTATTTTTTTATATACCTTTATTTAACTAGGCAAGTCAGTTAAGAACACATTCTTACTTTCAATGACGGCCTAGGAACTGTGGGTTAACTACCTCAACAGATGTTCACCTTGTCAGCCCGGGGGAGCCAATCTTGCAACCTTATAGTTAACTAGTCCAATGCAATAACGACCTGCCTCTCTCTCGTTGCACTCCACAAGGAGACTGCCTGTTACGCGAATGCAGTAAGCCAAGGTAAGTTGCTAGCTAGCATTAAACGTATATTATAAAAAACAATCAATCATAATCACTAGTTAACTACACATGGTTGATGATATTACTAGATATTATCTATTAGCTTTGCATATAATCTGACTGAGCATACAAGTATCTAAGTATCTGACTGAGCGGTTGTAGGCAGAAGCAGGCGCGTAAACATTCATTCAAACAGCACTTTTGTGCGTTTTGCTAGCAGGTCTTTGTTGTGCGTCAAGCATTGAGCTGTTTATGACTTCAAGCCTATCAACTCCCAAGATTAGGCTGGTGTAACCGAAGTGAAATGGCTAGCTAGTTAGCGCGCGCTAATAGCGTTTCAAACGTCACTCGCTCTGAGCCTTCTAGTAGTTGTTCCCCTTGCTCTGCATGGGTAACGCTGCTTTGATGGTGGCTGTTGTCGTTGTGTTGCTGGTTCGAGCCCAGGGAGGAGCGAGGAGAGGGACCGAAGCTATACTGTTACACTGGCAATACTAAAGTGCCTATAAGAACATCTAATAGTCAAAGGTTAATGAAATACAAATGATATAGAGGGAATTAGTCCTATAATTCCTATAATAACTACAACCTAAAACTTCTTACCTGGGAATATTGAAGACTCATGTACCTCTGTTTTGGAGGTGTTCAGAACAAGGTTAAGGGCAGAGAAAGCTTGTTGGACACTAAGAAAGCTTTGTTGTAGAGCATTTAACACAAAATCCCATATCTAAAAGCCTTTCTCCTTCTCTCCTGGTCCCAGTGAAGGCAGCAACCTGACTCCAGCCCACCACTTCCCAGACTTCCGCTTCAAGACGTATGCTCCCGTGGCCTTCCGCTACTTCAGGGAGCTCTTTGGGATCAGGCCTGATGACTACCTGGTAAGAACATGTAACTCTATCCTTTTTCAACCATGACAACAGACATGAACACACAGCATGGTGTCACCATACATTAGATATCCAGAATGAACAGAGGAGCATTCATTTTCTATTTTTTACTTCTATTTTTTACTTAACACTTATTGTTCTTAACTTCTTAAAGCATTGTTGGTTAAGGGCTTGTAAGTAAGCATTTCACTGTAAGGTGCAAGGTGCACTGTTGTATTCAGTGCATTATAAATACAATTTGATTTAATAGGTCAGTGTTGAGGAATGGTTTTAGGGTAGCTAGTGCACCAATTCCTGATCCCACTTTTTATTTTGTTTTATTTATTTAACCTATATTTAACTAGGCAAGTTAGTTAAGAACAAATTCTTATTTACACTGACGGCCTACCAAAAGGCAGAAGGCCTCCTGGGGCTGGGATTATTATGATTATTTTTTAAATAATAACAAATAGGACATAACACACATCAGGACAAGAAAGAAAAAAACTACATAAAGAGAGACCTAAGACGACAACATAGCATGGCAGCAACACAACATGGCAGCACAAAACATAGTACAAACATTATTGGGCACAGACAACAGCGCAAAAGGCAAGAAGGTAGAGACAACAATACATCACGTGAAGCAGCCACAACTGCCAGTAAGTGGAGAGACCAGTTTACCAGGAGTGTAGAGTGCAGTGACGTGTCCTATAAGGAGCATTGGTGGCAAATCTGAATCCTGAATAGTAAAGAACATCTAGCCGCTCGAGAGCACCCTTACCTACCGATCTATAAATTATGTCTCCGTAGTCTAGCATGGGTAGGATGGTCATCTGAATCAGCTTTGATATGTGCTTAGAGAAGGACAGTGTACCTTCTAGCCATACTCCCAAGTACTTGTATGAGGTGACTACCTCAAGCTCTAAACCCTCAGAGGTAGTAATCACACCTGTGGGGAGAGGGGCATTCTTCTTACCAATCCACATGATCTTTGTTTTGGAGGTGTTCAGAACAAGGTTACGGGCAGAGTAAGCTTGTTGGACACTAAGAAAGCTTTGTTGTAGAACACAACACAAAATACGGGGAGGGGCCAGCTGAGTATAAGACTGTATCGTCTGCATGTAATTGGATGAGAGAGCTTCCTACTGCTTAAGATATGTTGTTGATGTAAATTGAGAAGAGCGTGGGACCTAGGATCGAGCCTTGGAGTACTCTCTTGGTGACAGAAGCAGGTCTCTGTACAAAAGCTGTTCAGAGGCTCCCTGTATAGAGAGACTGAGGTAACCAGTCCACCTGCTGTGTCCTGGTCTTAGCCAACACTCCCACAGCCTGCTGCCCTCTCCCTCCCTCTCGGTCCAGCCTGCTGCCAGCAGCACAGCAGGCAATGTAGCACCATGACTGGGAGCGTGATTTCTCCCACTAGACAGGCAGGCACGAGTCACTGCTGGAGAGAGGTTGGAAAGAATATCAGGAGAGACGGGGGAGGGACAGGCAGGGTTGGAGAGTTTGGGAGAGCGGAAGAAATGGGCTAAGAAATACTGTGTGGATGAATAGGGATATTAGGCAGGGAGAAGCAGAGATGGGGACGGCGAAGGGAGAAATGGTGAGTAGAGAGGATGAAGGCTGGGGAGGGCCAGAGAAGGGTTGGGGGGTGCTATAAGAAGTCTGGGCAGAGAGATGGTTAGGCCCAGAGGAGGTCTGGGGAAGTGGTTAGTGTGGTGGCAGAGTGAGTCACTGCTCCTCCGTGAGTGGTCAGCAGTCTGGGCATGTGTCTGTGTACATGTCCTTGTGTGTTTCGCTATGACTGTCATGGAATTTTGGATGATGGTTAATTGTCAACCATAAAATAAAAACTTGCATTTTCTCCTGTCCTGTGCTGCTCCCGACTGCATAGGACTCAAATCAGGGATGTGATGATCCATGTTTACTGTCAACCCAGGCTGACAGCTAATTGAGGGTATATAGCATGCTGCTGTTAACTATACGCTCTGTAGTCAAGTCAGTGTTCCCTATTTTTATTTTATTTTAATTTACCCCCTTTTTTTCCCCAATTTCATGGTATCCAATTGTTTAGTAGCTACTATCTTGTCTCATCGCTACAACTCCCGTATGGGCTCGGGAGAGACGAAGGTTGAAAGTCATGCGTCCTCCGATACACAACCCAACCAAGCCGCACTGCTTCTTAACACAGCGCACATCCAACCCGGAAGCCAGCCGCACCAATGTGTCGGAGGAAACACCGTGCACCTGGCAACCTTGGTTAGCGTGCACTGCGCCCGGCCCGCCACAGGAGTCGCTGGTGCGCGATGAGACAAGGATATCCCTACCGGCCAAGCCCTCCCTAACCCAGACGACGCTGGGCTGTGCGTCGCCCCCACGGACCTCCCGGTCACGGCAGAGCCTGGGCGCGAACCCAGAGTCTCTGGTGGCACAGCTGGCGCTGCAATACAGCGCCCTTAACCACTGCGCCACCCAGTGTTCCCTTTTTTTGGTAAGCCTTTTTTTTGCATGCATTTCCTCATAATCGTTTGCAACAACACTTTGCTGAAACAAGGAGCAACAAAGTTTCAGCACGCTGTAAAGAGTCCATGTTACCGTGGAAACGGACTCAACTGCACGCAGGTCTTGAATTTTTTTAATGTCCTGCAGTCCCGTCTTCAGTCAGTTTAAAGCACTATAATTGTTCTACAACACAATTCTAAAACTGTCTGTTAGGTGTGGACCAGGCTTACTTTTACTTTACTGCTTTTGGGTAAAGTTTGTCAACTTAAATGAAGTTAATCAACAATAAACGGTTATACAATTACCCTGCCAACCCTAGCTATGACATAATAATGCGTGCGTGCGATAGACATAGTGTCAGACCTCATAGCCTCATTGTCACATTGTATCTGTGCTGGCTGACTGGCATTGTGTTTGGCTGTGTATCAACATGTACAGACACAATGCAAGAATTTGGTCTTAGTTATTCCTTTGTTCCATTTCGGACAACAATGTACAGAACTACAGTAGAGAATATGGGCAAATTCTGTTTGTATTGATTTTCTGAATAGCAAATAGCAGTGTACAGTCGTGGCCAAAAGTTTTGAGAATGACACACATATACATTTTCACAGTGTCTGCTGCCTCAGTTTGTATGATTGCAATTTGTATATACTCCAGAATGTTATTTGCCATGCGAATGAACTGAATCCCCCAAAAAAAAAAAAGTGTTGACGAGGACAAGGCTGGAGATCACTCTGTCATGCCGATTGAGTTCGAATAACAGACTGGAAGCTTCAAAAGGAGGGTGGTGCTTGGAATAATTGTTCTTCCTCTGTCAACCATGGTTACCTGCAAGGAAACACATGCCGTCATCATTGCTTTGCACGAAAAGGGCTTCACAGGCAAGGATATTGCTGCCAGTAAGATTGCACCTAAATCAACCATTTATCGGATCATCAAGAACTTCAAGGAGAGCGGTTCAATTGTTGTGAAGAAGGCTTCAGGGCGCCCAAGAAAGTCCAGCAAGAGCCAGGACTGTCTCCTAAAGTTGATTCAGTTGCGTGATCGGGGCACCACCAGTACAGAGCTTGCTCAGGAATGGCAGCAAACCAGGTGTGAGTTCATCTGCACGCACAGTGAGCCGAAGACTTTCGGAGGATGGCCTGGTGCAGCAAAGAAGCCACTCCTCTCCAGGAAAAACATCAGGGACAGACTGATATTCTGCAAAAGGTACAGGGATTGGACTGCTGAGGACTGGGGTAAAGTCATTTTCTCTGATGAATCCCCAATCCGATTGTTTGGGGCATTCGGAAAAAAGCTTGTCCGGAGAAAACAAGGTGAGCGCTACCATCAGTCCTGTGTCATGCCAACAGTAAAGCATCCTGAGTCCATTCATGTGTGGGGTTGCTTCTCTGCCAAGGGAGTGGGCTCACTCACAATTTTGCCGAACAACATAGCCACGAATAAAGAATGGTACCAACACATCCTCCGAGAGCAACTTCTCTCGACCATCCAGGAACAGTTTGGTGACGGACAATGCCTTTTCCAGCATGATGGAGCACCTTGCCATAAGGCAAAAGTGATAACTAAGTGGCTCGGGGAACAAAACATCAATATTTTGGGTCCATGGCCAGGAAACTCCCCAGACCTTAATCCCATTGAGAACTTGTGGTCAATCCTCAAGAGGCGTAGTGGACAAAGAAAAACCCACAAATTCTGAGTTGAGTCAAGTTAATTGACAGCATGCCAGGGTGGATTGCAGAGGTCTTGAAAAATAAGGGTTAACACTGCAAATATTGACCCTTTGCATCAACTTCATGTAATTGTCAATAAAAGCCTTTGACACTTATGAAATGCTGGTAATGATACTTCAGTATTCCATAGTAACATCTGACAAAAATATCTAAAGACACTGAAGCAGCAAACTTTGTGAAAATTAATAATTGTGTCATTCTCAAAACTTTTGGCCACGACTGTACTGTACAGAAAATACACCAGTGTGCCTATTCCACAAACACAAACACCATAATCCCCAAAATAACCCAGTCCACAGCTCCTTCCCTCCTCTCCAGAGCTGAATGGGAGTAATTAATTGATTTTATTTGTATTTTATTAGGATCCCCATTAGCCATCGCCAATGGCTACAGCTAGTCTTACTGAGGTCCGACATTATAGACAACGACTTTACAATTGACATGCATTTAAAACGCGTGTGTGTGTGTGTGTGTGTGTGTGTGCGCGTGTGTGCGCACAATCAGTTACACATACATAGCAGTACATAGACACAACAAGTAGGTCACATGGGGTAGAGGTGTTGCTTTATTTGTTTTTTAAAACCAGGTTTGCTGTTCACTTGCGCTATGTGAGATGGAAGGGAGTTCCATGCACTCATGGCTCTGTATAATACTGTATGTTTCTTTAAATCTGTTCTGGACCTGGGGACTGTGAAAAGACCTCTGGTGGCATGTCTGGTGGAGTAAGTGTGTGTCAGAGCTATACGTTGACCATGCAAACAATTTGGAATATCTAACGCATTAATGTTTCTTATAAAAACAAGAAGTGATACAGTCAGCCTTTCCTCAAGAGACTGGCATGCATAGTATTGATATTAGCCCTCAGATTACAATGAAGAGCAAAACGTGCCGCTTTGTTCTGGGCCGGCTGCAGCTTAACTAGGTCTTTCTTTGCAGCACTTGACCCATATGACTGGACAATAATCAAAATGAGATCAAACTAGAGCCTGCAGGACTTGCTTTGTGGAGTGTGTTGTAAAAAAATCAGAGCATCTCTATCATGGACAGACCTCTCCCCATCTTTATAACGATTGAATCTATATGTTTTGACCATGACAGTTTACAATCTAAGGTAACACCAAGTAATTTAGCCTCCTCAACTTGCTCAACAGCCACACCATTCATTACCAGATTCAGCTGAGGTTTAGAACTTAGGGAATGATTTTTTACCAAATTCAATGCTCTTAGTTTAAGAGATGTTCAGGACCAGTTTATTACTGGCCACCTATTCTAAAACTGACTGCAACTCTTTGTTTAAGGTTGCAGCGACTTCACTAGTTGCTGACGCGTATAGGGTTGAATCATCAGCATACATGAACACACAGGCTTTGTTTAATGCCAGTGGCAGGTCATTGGTAAAAATAGAAAAGAATAGTGCCAAGAGAAGCTTCCATTAAAGTGGTAAACTGTCCATTAAACTGTTGTGTATGCTATTGCCCCCACGTTGACCAGGCTATATATGAAATATAGTCTGCCTTCATTGTATTACAAAGCAACTTTATTGACCTGAAATTAGTACTGAATATAGGTGAAACGAAATATGTATTGTTCTCTAGAGCGCATAAAAATAACGTTGATTTAAGCATGTGTACTTTGTCCATATTGATAGTGTCCCTGCTTACAAATATCTGGGCATCTGGATAGATGAAAAAGCTGTCTCTTAAAAAGCATATTGATGAGTTAGTTAAGAAGTTGAGAATAAAAATGGGCTTCTTCTCTGTGTTCTATTAGATACAGTGGCTTGCAAAAGTATTCACCCCCTTGGCATTTCCCTATTTTGTTGCCTTACAACCTGGAATTTAAATGGGTTTTGGGGGCTTGTATCATTTGATTTACACAACATGCCTACCACTTTGAAGGTGCAAAGCTTGGCACATCTAGCCACTGGGATTTTTGCCCATTCTTTAAGGCAAAACTGCTCCAGCTCCTTCAAGTTGGTTGGGTTCCGCTGGTGTACAGCAATATGTAAGTCATACCACAGATTCTCAATTGGATTGAGGTCTGGGCTTTGACTAGGCCATTCTAAGACATTTAAATGTTTTCCCTTAAACCACTCAAGTGTAGCTTCAGCAGTGTCCTTAGGGTCATTGTCCTGCTGGAAGGTGAACCTCTGTCCCAGTCTCAAATCTCTGGAAGACTGAAACAGGTTTCCCTCAAGAATTTCCCTGTATTTAGCGCCATCCATAATTCCTTTAATTCTGTCCAGTTTCCCAGTCCCTGCAGATGAAAAAAATGTTGTTCTCAGGGTGATGAGAGGTGTTGGGTTTGCACCAGACATAGCATTTTCCTTGATGGCCAAAAAGCTAAATTTTAGTCTCATCTGACCAGAGTACCTTCTTCCATATGTTTGGGGAGTCTCTCACATGCCTTCTGGCGAACAACAAATGTTTGCTTATTTTTTTTCTTTAAGCAATGGCTTTTTTTCTGACCACTCTTCCGTAAAGCACAGCTCTGTGGCGTGTACGGCTTAAAATGGTCCTTTTACTTTTGCAAGTTCTGAATCCACGATATGGCAGAGTTTGAAAAGACATAACACATTTTTTTCAACAACATGTTATGACAAATAATATCAAAGGCTGCACTGAAAATGTATTTCAGCCAATCATCAGTCATTTGCAGGGGCACAACTTTGGTTTTTGAAGTGGGGGTGGGGGGCATAACTTGGTGGGGGGTATGGGGGTCCTCTGCATCTGAAGCTAATTCCTGCATTTCTACACAATCTAATATGACCCATGGCCCTTCTAGCCGTCTCTATTTAGAACAACATAAAGTAAGCACAAATACCCAGCCATCAAGCTAGGTAAGAGATCATTATTAAATATGTTTAAGAGATTGATAACACTGAACTAGATCAATGATAATTCAATAATCAATACTGTGTTGCGACTTTAACCAATAGCCTACAAGGCTTTTGATTGTCTTTTATTAAGACAGCTATATCAAATTTCTGCCACCTGAACACCCAACCCCCACCAGTCTAGTTAATAGCTCTCTCCCCAACTTCCTTCCCATCTTTTTTTGTATGTCTCAAGGAAAGGTTTGGAAAACAAACATTTTATTTAAAAAACACACACACCTACACATTAACACACAGCAACAGTACACCCTCCATATAATTCATATCATAGGCCTAATAGTACTGTAGATCTCTTTCTAATTGCACACAATATAGCTGGGTCACCCTGTCCTGCCCCTAGGGGTCTAAGGCCCTGCAGCACCCAACCCAACCCACCCCACTCAGCTTTAGGATCTTAGTGAAACATTCATTATTGACATTAGTTGTGTTAGGCCAAGGCCAGAGTGTCAGCCAACAGTATGGCAGAACCCTAGGGCCAGGACTGCGCAGCCCAGCAACTAGTGATTGCTTAAATAGGTATCTCCCCAGACGTGGGCATGATTTAAATACAGACTCCTTTTGTCGTGCTGTATTCCATATAAGGAATCCAGACCTTGTGAGAATTGCTGTGAATGGCAATGCATTTCCTAGGCGCTATAAATGCTAGGTTTCACAGTTTCTTCTGATAAGTCTCCAGTATCAACATTTCCAAGCAAACAAAAACGGGGATAAGGGAGAATCTGTAGACATGTTGAGATAAAATAACATACTCTTTGTCATAATTCAGCCAGCCTTCACAAGACCATAACATATGCAAATATGTTCCCTTTTGTGTTTTATACTTCCAGCAGAGGAATTACATTTCTGTGTGCATGATATTCAGTTTCACTGGCATATAGGATGTTCTATGGATGGTCTTAAACTGCAGTCATTACATGAACATGACTGGGCATTCTAACATATCTGTATTCATTCATCATCATCATCATCAATAGCGTATCCCAGGTCTTCCTCACATTTTTGTTTGACATGTTTTGTGTCATCGTGAAAAGCCTCTATCAACCCAACCGTTTGGAAATTAACTTTAGAGGTTTCCCATAATGCCTTAAAATACTTTCAATCTTTGAAGCTTCTTGTATTTCCAATGTTTGCTGCAAAGAGAAAATAAAGCGTTGTATCTGCAAAAATTCCCCTCCGCTCCGTCACAGACTGGTCTTCCCTGGCTGCCTGACCTCCGCTCCGTCACAGACTGGTCTTCCCTGGCTGCCTGACCTCCGCTCCGTCACAGACTGGTCTTCCCTGGCTGCCTGACCTCCGCTCCGTCACAGACTGGTCTTCCCTGGCTGCCTGACCTCCGCTCCGTCACAGACTGGTCTTCCCTGGCTGCCTGACCTCCGCTCCGTCACAGACTGGTCTTCCCTGGCTGCCTGACCTCCGCTCCGTCACAGACTGGTCTTCCCTGGCTGCCTGACCTCCGCTCCGTCACAGACTGGTCTTCCCTGGCTGCCTGACCTCCGCTCCGTCACAGACTGGTCTTCCCTGGCTACCTGACCTCCGCTCCGTCACAGACTGGTCTTCCCTGGCTGCCTGACCTACGCTCCATAACAGACTGGTCTTCCCTGGCTGCCTGACCTCCGCTCCGTCACAGACTGGTCTTCCCTGGCTGCCTGACCTCCGCTCCGTCACAGACTGGTCTTCCCTGGCTGCCTGACCCTGATGAGACCCCTGTCACCATCTGACACTGCTCAGATGAGGCACAACAAAGAATTACTTTGGTGTACATTTATACATTGATTCCATCCATGAACAGAATCAATGGTTCATCAATTGAGATGACCATTATTCCCTGATCCCAGAATGTAACCTACCCATCAACTCAAGATGGAACTTTGTATCCATTCACTGATTGTTATAATATACTGCAAAATTCACGTGAGCTCTGTAGACTGGTCTTCCCTGTCTGTCTGACCTTGCTGGGACACCTGTCACCAACTGATCCCACTAAGACATGATGAGCATAGTGTTGTGTACTGACTGTGAACCATGACAGGAATGCCTGTAGAGCTGTTTATACCATGTCAGTGTGAAAAGTAGGGAATTCGCTAGGGAAACTGATAGATCAATAATGTTACATTGCTATACTGACTAATAAAAACTCACATTGCGCTGAAAAAATATATTGGTTTGCAATTGTTTAGCCCCTGGTTTCAATCGTTTGATTCAAGTCTACTGTGATTGAGGCAAAAAATAATAGCTATATTTTTCTGCCAAACAGCAGTTACCGTCCCAACTAGAACAGTCAACTAAAGAGTATCCAGTTTCTGCTCTGCTTGTTTTTACAACTCTGAGAAAAAGCACAACACAGACAGCAGCTGCCTCTGTTCATAGAAAAAGAAGATGATTGTGGATTACAGGAAAAAGAGGACCGAGCACACCCCCATTCTCATCGACTGGGCTGCAGCGGAGCAGGTTGAGAGCTTCAAGTTCCTTGGTGTCCACATCACCAACAAACTAACATGGTCCAAGCAAACCAAGACAGTCATGAAGAGCTTACAACAAAACCTATTTCCCCGAGGAGACTGAAAATATTTGGCATGGGTCCTCAGATCCTCAAAAGTTTCTACAGCTGCACCATCGAGAGCATCCTGACTGGCAAATCTGACCACGACTCCAAAGTTTTAAGTTCCTCGGCATACACATCACGGACAAACTGAAATGATCCACCCACCCTCAGGAGGTTGAAGAAATGTGGCTTGTCACCAAAAACACTCACAAACTTTTACAGATGCACAATCGAGAGCATCCTGTCGGGCTGTATCTCCGCCTGGTACGGCAACTGCTCGACCCACAACTGTAAGGCTCTCCAGAGGGTAGTGAGGTCTGCACAACGCATCACCAGGGGCAAACTACCTGCCCTCTAGGACACCTACACCACCCGATGTCACAGGAAGGCCAAAAAAATCATCAGGGATAACAACCACCCAAGCCACTGCCTGTTCACCCTGCTATCACCCAGAAGGTCAGTGCAGGTGCATCAAAGCTGGGAGCGAGAGAGTGTTAAACAGCTTCTATTTCAAGGTCATCAGACTGTTAAACAGCCATCACTTACATTGAGTGACTGCTGCCAACATACTGACTCAAATCTCTAGCCACTTTAATAATTTAAAATTGGATGTAATAAATGTTTCACTGGTCACTTTAAACAATGCCACTTTATATAATATACTGTATTCTATACCATCTACTGCATCTTGCCTATGCCGTTCAGCCATCGCTCATCCATATATTTATATGTACATATTCTTATTCATTCCTTTACACTTTTATGTGTATAAGGTAGTTGTTGTGCAATTGTTAGATATTACTGCACGATCAGAACTAGAAGCACAAGCATTTCACTACACTCGCATTAACATCTGCTAACCATGTGTATGTGACCAGTACAATTTTATTTGATTTCTGGTTGCATCACTGCCGGGTGTGGCAACTGCTCGGCCTCCGACCGCAAGGCACTACAGAGGGTAGTGCGAACGGCCCAGTACATCACTGGGGCCAAGCTTCCTGCTGTCCAGGACCTCTATACCAGGCGGTGTCAGAGGAAGGCCCTTAAAATTATCAAAGACTCCAGCCACCCTAGTTCATAGACTGTTCTCTCTGCTACCACACGGAAGCGGTACTGGAGCGCCAAGTCTAGTTCCAAGAGGCTTCTAAACAGCTTCTACCCCCAAGCCATAAAAGTCCTGAACATCTAATCAAATGGCTACCCAGACTATTTGCATTGCCCCCCACTCTTTTTCACAGCTGCTACTCTCTTTCGTCTATGCATAGTCACTTTAATAACTCTACCTATATGTACATATTACCTAAACTAACCAGTGCCCCCGCACATTGATTCTGTACCGCTACCCCCCTGTATACAGTCTCACAATTGTTATTTTACTGCTGCTCTTTAATTACTTTTTACTTTTTTATTTCTTATTCTTATCCGTATTTTTTTAAACTGCATTGTTGGTTAGGGGCTCGTAAGTAAGCATTTCACTGTAAGGTCTACTACACCTGTTGTATTCGGCACATGTGACTAATCAAATTGGATTTGGTTCATATCTCTCGTGCTGGTTCTATACGCCAGCCTATCAGAAGTTTTGCCTTGACACAGCCTGTCCGTGCATGCTCTGTGGTGTCTGTACGGTCCTAAATCCAGCCGGCTGAAACCGGAAAACAGACTACCCTACCGCTCTGAGGTGTCCGCATGGTCCTAAAGCACACCCAAATCACGTGGGGGGGGTCATGTCCCCAGTGAAAGTTGCAACACTGGTCATTTGTGTGAGTAGAGTACATGTTGAGTGCCCTTCTCTAAAGGCATACCGAAAGTCTTTTAATTTGTTTACAGAGACATTTTCTAACAGTTTGCTAAAAGCTGGCAGCAAGCTGATCGGTCGGCTGTTAGAACCAGTAAAGGCCGCTTTACCATTCTTGGTTAGCGGAATGACTTTGCCTTCCCTCCAGGCCTGAGGGCAAACAATTTTCTCAAGGCTCAGATTAAAGATATGACAGATAGAAGTGGTTATATAGCCAGCTACTATCCTCAATAGGTTTCCACCTAAGTTGTCAATGCCAGGAGGTTTGCCATTATTGAGCAATAACAATTTTCCCACCTCTCCAACACCAACTTTACAAAATTCAAACTTTCAATGCTTTTCTTTCATGATTTGTTTTTTTAGGCATGAATAAGATGGCTCATCGTTCGTTGTTGGCATTTCCTGCCTAAGTTTGCCCATTTTGCCAATGAAGTAATCATACAATTTATTGCCAATATCAAATGGTTTTGTGATGAATAAGCCATCTGATTTGATGAAAGATGGAGTTGAATTTGTCTTTTAATTTAAAGTACTCATTTATCATTGATCTTGGCTTCATAATACAATTTCGTCTTCTTTTTGTTGAGTTTAGTGACATATTTGTTACATCATCCACATAAGAGTAACATCTCTTATACACTATTTTAGGCCCGGCTTTTGGAACTTTGGCTTTCCTGGAATTAGCCACTATATTGTGATCACTGCATCTAATGGGTATGGATACAGCTTTATAACAAAGTTCTACAGTATTAGTAAAAATGTGATCTAGTTCCTGTAGTGTTTGTAAACGCCCTGCTAGGTTGATTAATAACCTGAACCAGATTATAGGCACTGGTTTACAGTGAGAAACTTCCTCTTGAGCGGACAGCTTTATGAAAACCAGTCAATATTTAGGTCCCCAAGAAAGTAGACCTGTTTACATCACATACACTGACTGTTAGCACTTGAAAATAATTTGTGATATGCAGTTCACGAACAAGTTATTATTTTTGAACAACTCTTTTTACTGACTCGTGAGCCACAATTTGTTTTACAAGTGATTATATTAGTCGTTCGCTTGACCTGCTGGCCGCAATTGATTTTACAGCAGGATTAATACACGCTCCTCTGAAATGTTTTTTTTTTTCACTGAATGAGTCAAAAAGATCTGAGTCAGTGAAAAGAGGCGAACTTCCCAAAACAAATTATAATAGTCTTTTGTGCTTACAGCCCAACACCGTGCAGGACGTTTGGCATTTGCCAGAGAACACCAAGATTGGCAAATTCGCCACTGGCGCCCTGTGCTCTTCACAGATGAAAGCAGGTTCACACTGAGCACGTGACAGACGTGACATAGTCTGGAGATGCCGTGGAGAACGTTCTGCTGTCTGCAACATCCTCCAGCATGACCGGTTTGGCGGTGGGTCAGTCATGGTGTGGGGTGGCATTTCTTTGGGGGGCCGCACAGCCCTCCATGTGCTCGCCAGAGGTAGCCTGACTGCCATTAGGTACCGAGATGAGATCCTCAGACCCCTTGTGAGACCATATGCTGGTGCGGTTGGCCCTGGGTTCCTCCTGGATTCCTCCTAATGCAAGACAATGCTAGACCTCATGTGGCTGGAGTGTGTCAGCAGTTCCTGCAAGAGGAAGGCATTGATGCTATGGACTGGCCCCCCCGTTCCCCAGACCTGAATCCAATTGAGCACATCTGGGACATCATGTCTCGCTCCATCCACCAACACCACGTTGCACCACAGACTGTCCAGGAGTTGGCGGATGCTTTAGTCCAGGTCTGGGAGGAGATCCCTCAGGAGACCATCCGCCACCTCATCAGGAGCATGCCCAGGCGTTGTAGGGAGGTCATACAGGCACGTGGAGGCCACACACACTACTGAGCCTCATTTTGACTTGTTTTAAGGACATTACATCAAAGTTGGATCAGCCTGTAGTGTGGTTTTCCACTTTAATTTTGAGTGTGACTCCAAATCCAGACCTCCATGGGTTGATACATTTGATTTCCATTGATCATTTTTGTGTGATTTTGTGATTTTCAGCACATCCAACTATGTAAAGAAAAAAGTATTTAATAAGAATATTTCATTCATTCAGATCTAGGATGCGTTATTTTAGTGTTCCCTTTATTTCTTTGAGCAGTGTGTATATATGTAAGTATATATATGTGTGTGTGTGTGTGTGTGTGTGTGTGTGTGTGTGTGTGTGTGTGTGTGTGTGTGTATATATATATATATATATATATATATATATATATATATATATATATATATATATATATATATATACAGTGCCTTGCGAAAGTATTCGGCCCCCTTGAACTTTGCGACCTTTTGCCACATTTCAGGCTTCCAACATAAAGATATAAAACTGTATTTTTTTGTGAAGAATCAACAACAAGTGGGACACAATCATGAAGTTGAACGACATTTATTGGATATTTCAAACTTTTTTAACAAATCAAAAACTGAAAAATTGGGCGTGCAAAATTATTCAGCCACTTTACTTTCAGTGCAGCAAACTCTCTCCAGAAGTTCAGTGAGGATCTCTGAATGATCCAATGTTGACCTAAATGACTAATGATGATAAATACAATCCACCTGTGTGTAATCAAGTCTCCGTATAAATGCACCTGCACTGTGATAGTCTCAGAGGTCCGTTAAAAGCGCAGAGAGCATCATGAAGAACAAGGAACACACCAGGCAGGTTCGAGATACTGTTGTGAAGAAGTTTAAAGTCGGATTTGGATACAAAAAGATTTCCCAAGCTTTAAACATCCCAAGGAGCACTGTGCAAGCGATAATATTGAAATGGAAGGAGTATCAGACCACTACAAATCTACCAAGACCTGGTCGTCCCTCTAAACTTTCAGCTCATACAAGGAGAAGACTGATCAGAGATGCAGCCAAGAGGCCCATGATCACTCTGGATGAACTGCAGAGATCTACAGCTGAGGTGGGAGACTCTGTCCATAGGACAACAATCAGTTGTATATTGCACAAATCTGGCCTTTATGGAAGAGTGGCAAGAAGAAAGCCATTTCTTAAAGATATCCATAAAAAGTGTTGTTTAAAGTTTGCCACAAGCCACCTGGGAGACACACCAAACATGTGGAAGAAGGTGCTCTGGTCAGATGAAACCAAAATTGAACTTTTTGGCAACAATGCAAAACGTTATGTTTGGCGTAAAAGCAACACAGCTGAACACACCATCCCCACTGTCAAACATGGTGGTGGCAGCATCATGGTTTGGGCCTGCTTTTCTTCAGCAGGGACAGGGAAGATGGTTAAAATTGATGGGAAGATGGATGGAGCCAAATACAGGACCATTCTGGAAGAAACGCTGATGGAGTCTGCAAAAGACCTGAGACTGGGACGAAGATTTTTTCTTCCAACAAGACAATGATCCAAAACATAAAGCAAAATCTACAATGGAATGGTTCAATAATAAACATATCCAGGTGTTAGAATGGCCAAGTCAAAGTCCAGACCTGAATCCAATCGAGAATCTGTGGAAAGAACTGAAAACTGCTGTTCACAAATGCTCTCCATCCAACCTCACTGAGCTCGAGCTGTTTTGCAAGGAGGAATGGGAAAAAATTTCAGTCTCTCGATGTGCAAAACTGATAGAGACATACCCCAAGCGACTTACAGCTGTAATCGCAGCAAAAGGTGGCGCTACAAAGTATTAACTTAAGGGGGCTGAATAATTTTGCACGCCCAATTTTTCAGTTTTTGATTTGTTAAAAAAGTTTGAAATATCCAATAAATGTCGTTCCACTTCATGATTGTGTCCCACTTGTTGTTGATTCTTCACAAAAAAATTACAGTTTTATACCTTTATGTTTGAAGCCTGAAATGTTGCAAAAGGTCGCAAAGTTCAAGGGGGCCGAATACTTTCGCAAGGCACTGTGTGTATATATATATATATATATATATATATATATATATATATATATATATATATATATATATATATATATATATATATATATATATATATATATACCTCCTCTATAAGCATTCCTGTCTCTTTTGTAAATGTTATCTCCTTATATTGCTACTGCTGTATAATCAAAGGAATTATCTAAGTGTGTCTCAGAAATTACTAGAAGATGTACGTCTCTTTGAAGTGTTTGTCTCTTTCCAGAACAGCTAGCTTGTCCTTGAACCTCAGGAACTTGACCACTATCGGCCTGGGCCCGTCATCTGGGCCGGTGGTGGGTTTTCCATTCCTGTGGGCGCGCTCTATCTCAATCTTCCTGTTGTCCATCTTCAGTTTCTCAATGAAAATTTCCCTCACTTTGTCTTCAAACTCCGTCCAGGTCTCGTGGAGAATCTGCATTTCCGTCCACAACAATGTTGTTCTATCTTTATTTTCTCTTGAGATATGCTAATTTCTCCATTGTTATCATGGATTCACATACAGAACTGATATCCTCTCTCAATCACTTATGGATTGCTGTCATCTTGGTGTTCTCCTGTTTAGACTCATTGAGCTGACCCTGCAAACTGTTCTTCAGGTCCTGGACCTCTCTGGTCAGGTCATCCATTATTTTAGTAGTTGACTCCACTGATATTTGGACACAACACTTGAAGCAATTTTCTTGTTGTTGTAACAACTGCTTGTAGAACTATTTTTGTTTGTTTAAAAGATCCTTCACCTGTGATCTATCAGTACTCTCACCAGCTTTGGTCTTTGTCATGGTAGCAATGTAGGCTATGCTGTTACCCTCACGGTTGCAGACAGGGCAGGTTGCAGGGAAGATTTCGCCAACGAGAACAATGAGCTACTTCTCTGGAGCAAAATAGACCTGGTGTTGTTGCAGGGCAGCAACAAGCCCAGGACAATCCATGGTCCAAGCCACAAGGGCTAACCGCTCCGGGGGGCTGCGTTCACAATTCATTGGGGCAGTGAATCGTGAAGCGTCTCTCTGTCTGTCATTAACCTAGGTTTGGTTATGTGTTAAGCACACTGGGGTTCTGGTCTAGACACACAGCGGAACACAGCAGAGATGAGATGTCAGCCCAACCTGAGCAGCTCGTTACAGAAGCCCCTGAAGGAACAGACCGTCTCATGTATAAACATATGGACCTGGGCTATTTTAAGATCCTTTGTGTATTAGATGCATCTGTCTCTCTGAGGGTCTGCATTCAGGGCTCCTGAGTGGTGCAGTGGTCTAAGGCACTGCATCTCAACGCTTGAGGCGTCACTACAGCCACCCTGGTTTGTATCCAGGCTGTATCACAACTAGAGGTCGACTGATTATGATTTTTCCACGCCGATACCGATTATTGGAGGACCAAAAAAATCTCATCCCGATGAATCTGACAATTTTTTTTGATATATATATATATAGTGTAATGACAATTACAACAATACTGAATGAACACTTATTTCAACTTAATATAATACATCAATAAAATCAATTTAGTCTCAAATAAATAATGAAACATGTTTAAATAATGCAAAAACAAAGTGTTGGGGAAGAAAGTAAAAGTGCAATATGTGCCATGTAAAAAAGCTAACGTTTAAGTTCCTTGCTCAGAACATGAGAACATATGAAAGCTGGTGGTTCCTTTTAACACGAATCTTCAATATTCCCAGGTAAGAAGTTTTAGGTTGTAGTTATTATAGGACTATTTCTCTCTATACTATTTCTATTTCATATACCTTTGACTATTGGCTGTTCTAATAGGCACTTTAGTATTGCCAGCCTAATCTCGGGAGTTGATTGGCTTGAAGTCATAAACAGTGCAATGCTTGAAGCACAGCGAAGAGCTGCTGGCAAATGCAGGAAAGTGCTGTTTGAATGAATGCTTACGAGCCTGCTGCTGCCTACCACCGCTCAGTCAGACGGCTCTATCAAATCATAGACTTAATTATTGTAACGTTTTTTGTCTGGTGAAGGAGAAGAGGACCAAGGTGCAGCGTGGTAAGTGTTAATTTTAATAAACAAAATAAACTGAACACTGAAATGACAAAAATAATAAAGAGCGAGAACGAAAACCAAACAGTTCTGTAAGGAATACGCACAAAACAGAAAACAATCACCCACAACCAAAATGGGGAAAACAGGCTAGCTAAGTATGATTCTCAATCAGAGACAACGATCGCCAGCTGCCTCTGATTGAGAACCATACCAGGCCAAACACAGAAATGGAAAACATAGAAAAACAACATAGACTGCCCACCCCAACTCACGCCCTGACCAAACTAAAACAGAAACATAAAAAAGGAACTAAGGTCAGGACGTGACAATTAAAATATAATAACACACAGAAATACGAGCCATAGGTCATTAATATGATCAAATCCGGAAACTATCATTTCGAAAACAAAACGTTTATTATTTCAGTGAAATACAGAACCGTTCCGTATTTTATCGAACGGGTGACATCCCTAAGTTTAATTATTGCTGTTACATTGCACAACCGTCAATGTTATGTCATAATTATGTACAGTTCTGGCAAATGAATTACGGTCTTTGTTAGGAAGAAATGGTCTTCACACAGTTCGCAACGAGCCAGGCGGCCCAAACTGCTGCATATACCCTGACTCTGCTTGAACAGAACGCAAGAGAAGTGACACAATTTCCCTAGAAATTCATGTTAGCAGGCAATATTAACTAAATATGCAGGTTTAAAAATATTTCTGCATTGATTTTAAGAAAGGCATTGATGTTGATGGTTAGGTACACATTGGTGCAACGACAGTGCTTTTTTCACGAATTTGCTTGTTAAATCCCCCGTTTGGCGAAGTAGGCTGTGATTCAATGATAAATTAACAGGCACCGCATTGATTATATGCAACGCAGGACAAGCTAGATAAACTAATAATATCATCAACCATGTGTAGTTAACTATTGATTATGTGAAGATTGATTGTTTTTTATAAGATAAGTTTAATGCTAGCTAGCACCTTACCTTGGCTCCTTGCTGCACTCGCATAACAGGTAGTCAGCCTGCTACTCAGTCTCCTCGTGAAGTGCAATGTAATCGGCGTACAAAAATTCAGATTACCGATTGTTATGAGAACTTGAAATCGGCCCTAATTATTCGGCCATTCCGATTAATCGGTCGACCTCTAATCACAACCGGCCGTGATTGGGAGTCCCATAGGGCGGCGCACAAATGGCCCAGCGTCATCTGGGTTTGGCAAGTGTAAGCCGTCATCGTAAATAAGAATTTGTTCTTAACTGGCTTGTCCAGATAAATAAAATGTAGTGTGTGTGTGTGAGACTGGCCACGTGTGTGTGTGCGAGGTGTTCCTGCCTCAGTGATTCATCACAGTGCCTGGGGCCAGTGCTCGTGCTCTCTGCACTCACGGTCCCTTCTCTTACTCTCGTGTCCTCTCTCTACCTCTGTCTCCCTCACTCCTCTCTCTTCCTCTCTTTTCCCCTTTCTCATTTCTCTCTCCCATTTGGGTCTCACTCTCTCAACCGTTCTCTCCATCCATCCCGTCCTCCCCTCCCGACCGTCCTTCCATCCCTCATTCCCAATACTGTCTGATTGGGATGTTTATGCATCAGTCTCCTGCTGTGCGTGTTTCAACAGGGTGTTGTTTCTAGCTTGTCCTCGTTTCATCTCACTTTATTAGAGCATCTCATTTCCACTACCACATAGACAGGGTTTTCAGATATCGTTTTGCTGTCTCTAAAGAAAATAATGGAGCGCAACAAGGCGTAGGTAATGGATTATGGAGAAACTATTGTCTTGATTCACTGCTTTTCTAAGGAGGATTAATATCTAACCCCCAAAAGTGATATTTGTTTTCAAACAAATGTTATTTTATTTCAGTTTTTCAGTGCTTTTAGCCAATCTGACCAGTGTCCCTCTGTGTCTGTGGCTGTGTGTATGTGTTCTTTTATCTCTGTGTCTCTAGTACTCCCTGTGTAACGAGCCCCTGATTGAGTTGTCCAACCCCGGGGCCAGTGGCTCTGTGTTCTACCTGACCAAGGACGATGAGTTCATCATCAAGACCGTCATGCATAAGGAGGCAGAGTTTCTGCAGAAGCTGCTGCCTGGATACTACATGGTGAGATGTGACCCCACACACACACAATACGCACTCACAATACACACTCACAATACGCACTCACAATACGCACTCACAATACGCACACACAATACACACTCACAATACACACACACAATACACACTCACAATACGCACACACAATACGCACTTGCAATACACACTCACAATACGCACTCACAATACGCACTCGCAATACGCACTCACAATACGCACACACAATACGCACTCACAATACGCACACACAATACGCACTCGCAATACACACTCACAATACACACTCACAATATGCACACATGCACGCACTTACACATACACAAACGCACGTGTTCACGCATATACAGAAACACACACACACACACACACACACAAGCATGCACGTACAGATACCCGTGCATGCACGTGCGCACACACCCTGCATAATTCTTTCACATACTACACTCTTCATTGTAATCCCACTCACTAACATACTACACTCACTCTACAAGCAGAGACGCAATCTTTCCTGAAGAATCTGAAATTCCTTTTGACACAAAGGGTGATGAAGCCCATGTTTTTACTGATCCCATCCTTACACACTTCATTGCTCCAATCCCAAACTCTGCCTACCTGCTTTACACCGTGGTACATTCATTGTCTCAACCAGGGATTGGCGACTTTGATGGGGGTGGAGGGCCACAACATCTGAACTCCATGTGTTTTAGAGTTAATTTCGTGCAATTCTACACATTTTGCCATGTGCTGTAGAGAAAATGTTGCTGTTTTAAAAGCTAGTTTCCTGCAAATCTACACATTTTGCCATAGGATGGGCCATAGGACTAACTTACCAATCTAAAAAATAATTATCTGACATGGGCTAATTGAGTAACAATCAGAGACCGACATAAGAGAGAAACTGTTGATGCACAACCAAATTTCAAAATTGCACCGTGTGTATTCTACTATTCTACCTCGCAGCAGTAAGTTGAGACCCTGACTAAATTGATCAGAGGGCCTGGGTGGCCAGTTGCCTATTCCTGGTCTAGACTGCAGATAACTGGAGGTCATCAAGCCTTGTAAGGCCCTTGTCACTGTGTAACAGAAGCAGGATGTTGTTGAGCCTTTGTTAGCCATGCTGGTCACACTTCAGTAGAACTCTGTTTAAATAGCAACAGCTCCATGTATGTCCATCTTTCTATTTTAGGTTCCCGGTGGGGCTAAGCTTGTGGACATTCATGTACCAACAGAGCATTATTACATGAGAACAGGAAGACTCACACATTTACACGGACCTTTTCCACAATTTGGGATCCAGACCATTGCAGTTGCACGATTCTTATGGGTGTTTTAGGAATACGAGTTAAGCAGCCCAGAGAGATTCTGAGCCATGCAGGTTGTCTATAGCCTGAAGCCATAACAGACTGACTGACTGAGACACAGTGGGGAGACACACACACATACACAAGCAGTAGAGCAACTCTACACGTCTGCAGCACCTGACAGGACTGGGTTGGGCTGGGGGCAAAATGCAAAGCATGGTGATGTAACAGACGTCCGTGCCACCCTCTCACTTTTACCCCTCACACTTGTTTTGCACACTCATGCTATTATTTTCCTTGCATGTTTTCTCCCCCATTTAATATGTTTCCATGCCAAGCTCTATTCTCTGTTACGCTTTCACTTGTTCTCATCCTCTCACATCTCTCTTTCTCTATCCCTGTTGTTCCTCCCCCGCTCTCTCTCTCTCTCACGTGTCTGTTGTTGACTTGTCAGCGCTGTGCCCTCCACTCATGGACAGATGGGTCGTCTGTGGCTGGAGGATATGGGTTCCCTCCCTCTCTCCCTCTGTTTCTCTCCATTCCTCTCTTCCTCCTACTCTCTATCATGCCTCAGTCGGTCTCTCCTTTGAAGGTCACTGGCTGTGGCCTAAAAGCCTGAAGGCACCATCAGCAGGCTGCTGTTGGAGTCCTGCGGCCCCTCTGGCCCCCTCCGACCCCTTTCTGTCGCCCCTCTTTCCCTCTCTATCTCTCTCTCTCTCTCTATCTCTCTCTCCCCCACTTGCTCTCTGTCTGCCTGTCTGTCTGCCAGCCAGCCAGCCAGCCAGCAGTTGTTTTTGAGTGGATAAGGAGCAGGCTCCTCTGTCATTACTTTAATGGGATTCAGGAGGTTACGGTCAATGTTTTTGCAACGTGTCGCTTGGTTAACCTAATTTAAAGGGGAAGATTGATGATAAGGAGATATTTTTACTGAAGGGTGAATTAGATGTGTTTAAACGGCTCGTGCTTTGGGTTACTGCTTTCGGCCTTTTTTTTTGCCTATTCATGTGTTTTGAATATTTTGAAGGTTAGTTTGGTCTTGAAGAATCAGGTGGTACCAAATCATGGACTGTTCCAATACTGCCCTGTGCTCTTGGTCTGGCCTTGGTGCCATCGGCCTTTTTCTCACACTGTCTCTCTTGCTATCCAGAACCTCAACCAGAACCCTCGCACCCTGCTTCCCAAGTTCTTCGGCCTGTACTGCATCCAATCTGGCGGTAAGAACATCCGCATGGTGGTCATGAACAATGTTCTACCGCGCGCCGTCCGCATGCACCTCAAGTTTGACCTGAAGGGCTCCACGTATAAACGCTGTGCCTCCAAGAAGGAGAGACAGAAAGCCAAGCCCACCTTCAAAGACCTGGACTTCATGCAGGACCTGCAGGATGGCCTGATGCTGGACCAGGATATGTACAGCGCTCTGGTCAAGACCCTGCAGAGAGACTGTTTGGTGAGGAAAACCAGCCGGGTTTTCGGACCCATTGCTATAAGGGTTTAAATTATACATTGACCTGGTTTGAAACCTACAGTTGAGGGCAAATGTAATATGACAAACTCTCTTTGACGCCAAGCAGCAAGTTCATAATTAAATACATTTATGAAATATGCCCCTGACTGTGCGATTACATCATCCACTGTGTTGCAAATGTTTTATATGGCACTGCAGTACAGGTTAACTTTTTAATGCCCTGAACTGTAATAGAAAAGATCATTAAGAAGGACTCCATTGACCTGTGGACCTGTTCATAGGGTTGAAACGCCTGGCTCAGTCCCATAACCGGGACCCATGTCTCTGTGTATGTTCCCAGGTGCTGGAGAGCTTTAAGATTATGGACTACAGCTTGCTGCTGGGGGTCCATAACATCGACCAGGCAGAGCGGGAGCAGCAGATGGAGGGAGGAGAGAAGGATGAGAAGAGGCCCGTGGCCCAGAAGGCCCTCTACTCCACCGCCATGGAGTCTATCCAGGGAGGGGCCGCCTGCGGGGAGTCTATCGAAACAGACGACACGTGAGTGACTGAGACGTGTGACAGGCTGGGTGTGTGTGTGTCTATGAGTGTTGCTTGTTGTCTCCTTGTATATCTCTGTTTGTCAGTGTCACCTTTTGTATCTCACTTCATCTCTTCATGTTTGTCTCTGTAGGATGGGAGGCATCCCAGCAGTCAATGGGAAAGGAGAGCGTCTACTCCTCTACATCGGACTCATAGACATCCTGCAATCCTACAGGTAATAATCATTCAGTCATACACGTACCCATACATCATATCAATCATACAGAGTCGTGTTCATTAGGGCACACTGTAGCAAAACGTTTTGGAACGGAAATGAAAACGTACAGTTCTTATTGGAGAAGTTCAGATAAGTCCCTATTTTCTTCAGTATGGGTCCTAATGAATATGACCCAGGTAACTACACTGTACAAAAATATAAACACAACATGTGAAGTGTTTGTCCCATGTTGCGTTAGCGGAAATAAAAGATGCCAGAAATGTTCCATTTACACAAAAAGCTTATTTCTCAACAAACAAATTGCACAAATGTGTTTACATCCCTGTTAGTGATCATTGAACAGGTGCACCTTGTGCTGGGGACAATAAAAGGCCACTCTAAAATGTGCAGCTTTGTCACACAGCACAATGCTGTAGATGTCTTTGCTGTTTTGAGGGAGCAAGCAATTGGCATGCTTACTGCAGGAATGTCCACCAGAGTTGTTGCCAGATAACTGAATGGTCATTTTCTCTACCATAAGCCGCCTCGTAGTTTTAGAAAATTTGGCAGTGCGTCCAGCCAGCTTCCCAACCGCAGACCACGTGTATGGTGTTGTGTGGGCGAGCAGTTTGCTGATGTCAATGGTGGCGGTGGGGTTATGGTATGGGCAGGCATTGCATTTTATTGATGGCAATTTGAATGCACCGAGATACCGTGACGAGATCCATTGTCGTATCATTCATCCACCCGCCATCACCTCATGTTTCAGCATGATAATGTACAGCCCCATTTCGCAAGGATCTGTACACAATTCCTGGAAGCTGAAAATGTCCCAGTTCAACCATGTCCTGCATACTCATCACACATGTCACCCATTGAGCATGTTTGGGATGCTCTGGATCAACGTGTATGACAGCGTGTTCCAGTTCCCGCCAATATCCAGCAACATCGCACCGCCATTGAAGAGGAGTGGGACAACATTCCACAGGCCCCAATCAACAGCCTGATCAACTCTATGCGAAAGAGGCATGAGGCAGATGGTGGCCACACCAGATACGGACATGTTTTCTGATAAACGCCCTTACCTTTTCGTTTTAAGGTATCTGTGATCAACAGATGCATATCTGTATTCCCAGTCATGTAAAATCCATAGATCAGGGCCTAATGAATACATTTCAATTGACTGATTTCCTTATATGAACTGTAATTCAGTAAAATCTTTGAAATTGTTGCGTGTCGCATTTTATGTTTTTGCTCTATATATATTAACTCATTCAGTCACTCTCTTTCATGTAGAACCAGCCTCCCAGCTTCATAAGAGTAACAAAATATTCAGCCTCCATCAGTGTAGAAAACAGCCTGTAGCCGTGGATGGCTGCCGCTGTTTATACTGTATTTGTCTCTGTGACCTTAATGCATTTTGAATATCAAAAGTTTGACTGTTATTTCTTTCCGGTTCCAGGCTAATAAAGAAGCTGGAGCACACATGGAAGGCTATGGTTCATGATGGGGTGAGTTTCACATTCGTCATAATCCCTCTTCATTTGTATTTCTTATTACAGTGGACTCTGTAATCATATCTGAGCTCTTTATGAACATAATCATTTCCAATATCCCTTTCTTCTCTGGCTTATGGGTTATGTAATGCTATTCTATGGCCAAGTCTTGTGACTGGTCAAGGTTTTCTTTGGTCATGCTTAGATGCCAAGACTTTCCTGATCATGTGACCTATGAGTAGAGCCCAGAGTTTTTCCCGCTCAGGTCATGTGTTTTGGAAAAACTCCTGGTCCCTAGTCCTTCTTATGGACAAGACAGTCTGTCTTACCTCAGCCCCTCCCAGACAAACAGCTGTGACCAGCTGTGTGGTTTTAATCATTGAACAGCAAGCTAGCGTCTGTCTGCCCCCGCCTCTGTCTGGGTGTGCGCTATACCCTGCCATTCTTTTCCATCATGCATTTATTGATGAAGTCACAGCTATACAGACAGGTTGAGCTATTGAGGAGAAGCAGGGTAGCCTTTTGTGTGTGTTTGGTCTTGTGTATCAGTGCAACAGTACAGGTCCTTCAGGCCACTTGTCTAAGTAGTGTGTGTGTGTGTAGCCTCCTTATTGAATCTGTCCAATACACATGTACTCAGTGACCCAGTAAGAGCTTCCTCCGCCTCCTCCTCATCTCTAACAGATCCTCTGGCTCTGACCTCAAGCACCTCAGACTCCCCTCTTTCCTCTCAGACATCATCTCCAGGATGCTCCTAGTATAGAACCACAGTCTCTCGCTCTCTCTCTTTTTTGCTTTTTCTTTCTTTCTTTCTTTCTTATTTTTCCCCTCTTGTCTAACAAGCCTGGTGTACATCACCTTATTTTCTCACCCTGTCTCTGTGACGTGTTGTGAAACCAGCATAATGAGTGAATGATTAAGGGCTATATATTGTCAGAGTTAACACAACCAACACATACACAGATCGGGATTTATTCAGCTGCAGTGATGCTTACCTCTGAATAATAGGATGGGATGAGGAAGTGTTATTTTCTTCTGGCCCCCTGTAGAGAGAGAGGATTCATACACTAGGCCATGCAGGGAGACGTACAGCATATGGGGAGACGCTGTATTTAAACGTGTTTTTGTTCTCTCTCCCTCTACCGCTCTCTCGTTCACTTTGTCTTCATACCTCTATTCTCTCCTCATACCATTTCTCTGCCTCTCTCCATCTTTCTTTCTTTCACACTCTTGTGCTCTCTCTCTCTCTCTCTCTCAGGACACCGTATCAGTCCACCGTCCTGGCTTCTATGCAGACAGGTTCTTCAAATTTATGAGCAGCACTGTGTTTAAGAAGAGCTCATGTGAGTAGACCTGATCAGACTAGATTACCAGTCAGTCAGACTGACAGACACACCGCTTCCACTGCTTAATTCACTTATTGTTATGCTTGAAGGTTGCTGTTGGCTATTAACTTGATGTCTTATGAATGGATGTATTTTTTCACTTGAACTGCAAATACTCCGTTATGTATTTTGTACTGGGAGGTATTAGAAAAGATTGAACACTCAAGCACACACACTTAGTCAAATCAAATCAAACTTTATTTGTCACATGCGCCGAATACAACAAGTGTAGACCTTAGCGTGAAATGCTAACTTACAAGCCTTTAACCTTTCTGATCTCCCCATCCCGGATCCGGGTTCGTGAATACAGACTCAAGCTCATTACCATAACGCAACGTTAACTATTCATGAAAATCGCAAATGAAATGAAATAAATATGCTAGCTCTCAAGCTTAGCCTTTTGTTAACAACACTGTCATCTCAGATTTTCAAAATATGCTTCTCAACCATTGCAAAACAAGCATTTGTGTAACAGTATTGATGGCTAATGTAGCATTTAGCATTAACATTCAGCTGGCAACATTTACACAAAAAAACAGAAAAGCATTCAAAAAAATCATTTACCTTTGAAGAACTTCAGATGTTTTCAATGAGGAGACTCTCAGATAGCAAATGTTCAGTTTTTCCTGAAAGATTATTTGTTTAGGACAAATCGCTCCGTTTTCTGCGTCACGTTTAGCTATGAAAAAAACCCTGTATCCAGGATTGTGTAAATCTATCAGCAAGCTCATTAGCATAACACAACGTTAACTATTTATGAAAATCGCAAATGAAATGAAATAAATATGCCATCTCTCAAGCTTAGCCTTTTGTAAACAACACTGTCATCTCAGATTTTCAAAATATGCTTCTCAACCATAGGAAAACAATAATTTGTGTAAAAGTAGCTAGCTAGAGTTAGCATTTCGCGTTAGCATTTAGCGTTAGCATTAGCGTTAGCATCCAGCACGCAACATTAACAAAAACATAAAAGCCTTCAAATAAAATCATTTACCTTTGAAGAACTTCTGATGTTTTCAATGAGGATACTCTCAGTTAGATAGCAGATGCTCAGTTTTTCCAAAAAGATTCCTTGTGTATTAGAAATAGCTCCGTTTTATACATCACATTTGGCCACCAAAAAAAATCCATAAATTCAGTCCTCAAAACGCAAACTTTTTTCCAAATTAACTCCATAATATCGACTGAAAACATGGCAAACGTTGTTTAGAATCAATCATCAAGGTGTTTTTCACATATCTCTTCATTGATACATCGTTCTTGGACACATGCTTTCTCCCCTGAATCAAATGGTAAAGTGGAAGCAGCTGGCAATTGCGCACCGAATTCGACGCAGGACACCAGGCGGACACTTGGGAAATGTAGTCTCTTATGGTCAATCTTCCAATGATATGCCTACAAATACGTCACAATGCTGCTAAGACCTTGGGCGAACGACAGAAAGTGTAGGCTCATTCGTTGCGCAATCACAGCCATATAAGGAGAGAATGGAAAACAGAGCTTCAGAAATTCTGCTAATTCCTGGGTGATGCATCATCTTGGTTTCGCCTGTAGAATGAGTTCTGGGGCACTTACAGACAAAATCTTTGCAGATTCTGAAACTTCAGAGTGTTTTCTTTCCAAAACTGTCAAGAATATGCATAGTCGAGCATCTTTTCGTGACAAAATATCGCGCTTAAAACGGGAACGTTTTTTATCCAAAAATGAAATAGCGCCCCTAGAGCTCTAACAGGTTAACCAACAGTGCAGTTCAAGAAGAGTTAAGAAAATATTTACCAAAGAAACTAAAGTAAAAAACACAATAACATAACAACAATGAGGCTATATACAGGGGGTACCAGTACCAAGTCAGTGTGCGGGGGTACAGGTTAGAGGTCATTTGTACATGTAGGTAGGGGTGAAGTGACTATGAATAGATAATAAATAGAGTAAGAGCAGTGTACAAAACAAATGGAGGGGGTCAATGTAATAGCTGTTCCCTTTGGGAATAAGAAGACAAGTGTTCCCTTAGTGATGTTATTCCTCTTGTGTGTGTTCTGCAGCCTTGAAGTCTTCTCCCATTAAGAAGGGCCGTGTGGGCCTGACGGTGACTAAGTACACTGGCCCCGGGGCCGCCTGGTCAGCCAGCCAGCTGCCCTCTGAGAGAGACGACAACATCTACGACCTGAGAGGAGCACGCAGCTTCCCCACGCTGGAGGACGAGGGTAGGGGGTACTAGACCATGCAGACCCCCCCCCCCCCCCCCCCATCACATACTCCACCTTCTTCACACTGCGCTATCATTTTAACCTAGCTGTTACGGAGACTGGATGCAGGTGTTTTGACAACCCGTTCTGATTCTCTCTCCCCCTTCTGTCTTTCTCTCAGGGCGACCAGACCTCCTCCCCTGCACCCCTCCGTCATTTGAGGAGGCAACCACAGCCTCCATCGCCACCACGCTCTCCTCCACCACCTCTCTGTCCATCCCAGAGAGGTCTCCCTCAGACGCTGGAGCAGAGCACCCCCGCTACAGGTACCAGAACAACAGCTCTGAGAGAAGGTACCACTATGGACACAATGTCCTATTTCTGGAGCATGTTTTCATGACGCATGTGGAGCATGTCCTTTTCATGAGAATAAAATAAAAAACAAGAAGAAGAAAATAAGTCAAGATGTATAATTAAGCGATAAGGCAACTTGGGGGTTTGTGGTATATGGCCAATATACCACTGCTAAGGGGAGTGCCTGCATACAGCCGTTGGCCGTGGTATATTGGCCATATACCACAAACCCCCAAGTTGCCTTATTGCTATTATAAACTGGTTACCAATGTAATTAGAGCAGTAAAAATAAATGTTTTGTCATACCCGTGGTATACGATCTGATATACCATGGCTTTCAGACAATCAGCATTCAGGGCTCGAACCACCCAGTTCATAATATAATGACCGAATAACCAACAATAACTGATTGTGTTGAACAGTCAAAGCTATAGAGCCTATTTTATGTACCCCTCCCTGGCTTATAACACCATTAACTTACAGTGGTCTCTCTGTCCGTCTGTTTCTCTGCAGGAGGCACACCCAGTCTGTCAGCCATGACGGGAGGTAAGAGCACTACTCTGCATGGCCTGTATGAAATGTACAACTTATCCCGTTGTATAAAGGACTTGGTAGTTTAGTGTTATTACAGCGCTAGTCATTCTGTCTCTGACCAGTGAGGAAGGCTACTACACTAGGGTGTGTCAGGTATGCCTGGTCTGTGTTTTTATGGATGTGACCACCCTTCCTGTCGCTCAGTTGCATTTTGTGTGTGTGTGTGTGTGTGTGTGTGTGTGTGTGTGTTAAAGCTGTATCCTCATAGTCCTCATAGTCATAGTATCATTTCAAATCCAAAGTGCTGGAGTAAAGAGCTGAAACGATACACGATTTGTCACTGTCCCAATACTTTTGGAGCTGTATGTGTGTGTGTGTGTGTGTACTTACGTTACGCATGTTTGTGTGTAGGACTCAGGAGGAGGTGCATGAGGAGGAGCAGCAGACCATCACGGTGGAGGTGGAGGTGAAGAGACACGACAGCGAGCCCACCATCACGGCCCCACAGCCCTCTCCAGAGACCAGGTACACAGCTTCAACCTTACTCTACATAGACCAAGATGTATCACACAAAGCCCTGAAAAGCCAGGCTCAACTCTACTGAGCAGCACACCTAGCATCCAACACACTCGCTGAAACCAGGTTAACCTTTCAACGGGCACCATCTTGGTACCTAACATGCTCGCTGGTTCATATAAGCGCTCCCTGTAACACATGGCGTCATGGGTATAAAGTGTCCCAGATTGCTACCTTTCTGAAGGGTTTGTCAGGTTACAGACCTGTTACGACTGCTCTGACCCCAATAAGAACTGTGCCGCAGTTGCTTCTGCACTTTTCACTAAAAATACACTGAAAATGTCTCCCCTGCGACAGGATAACACCTTGGTTAGCCAACACTCCACTCTGGGAAGTGGGGGAGCCATGCTCCCATTTGGTTGATAGGGCGGCGATGATATTAAGTCCCCACATTACTCTAAGTCCCATTTGGTTATTGGAGTAGTTGCGGGCTGTTGCTATAAATCCATAATTATGGACAGATAAGCGCTGCCTGTGGATGTTCTCTGGAGCAGCCATCTAATTAGGTTAAGAGAGGGGAGTAGGGTGAGAGACAGGGTTAAAGGGTGAGACAGGCAGACAGGAGTGCATTGGGAAAGTCGTGGAGCGGCCGGGGCAGTGGAACTAGGTCAGAGGGTCTGGGGCTTGGGCTGAGATGCTGAGACAGGGCCAAACATATGGCCTCCGGGGGGCTGGGTGGGGTAGAAGGGCGAAGCGGGCAGGCAGGCCAACGGGGTACTGGGGAATTAGCCATCTGGAGACCCGGCTCCTCAAAGCAGCCTCAGAGACTCCCCTGCTGGGGGAGAGAGAGTGAGGTGAGGGCAAGAGAGAATAAAAGAGAGAGCGAGTGCAAGGTCCATGGCTGCATGGCAACATCAAGTCCACCCATTTTAAAGACTTCTTCTCAACCAATCAGGTCTGTCTCTGAGTCCGAGATGCTGTCATTGCTCTTTAGGAACGCCAAGCTCCAGGTTTTTCAGCGTAAGCTCTAAACACACAAGGCTGAGAAAGCAATCTGGGATCAGCTTAAGTCGTTCCTAATAGGCAATGATCTGGGCCTGGACAATAGAGGGATTGTGGTGGCGTGGCACCACGCCATCTGGTACTGTAAGTCTGGGTTAGTGCCGTCATCATAAACCATCCTTCTGATCATACGGGTCAGTCTCAGCTCTGCCTGGCTGGGCTGGTTCTTGTTCATTGGAAGGGCTTAATTAGGAAGTGGCCCTGATCATTTGTCTGTACAGCTATTATATCCTGTGCGTGAGAGAGCGAGAGCAGGTGTGTGTGTGTGTTAGAGAACAGGTATGTACAGTATGTCTTATCACATCTGTGGTTGTGTATGAGCAGGTGTGTCTGACCCCCCCCCCCCCTGTCTCTTCTCTCAGTGAGTTACCAGAATTAGCCTCTGCTGCTGCCTCTCCCCCAGCCCCTGGGGCCCCTGCTGAAGCCTCATCTGAGACCCCCGGCCCAGGGGCCACTGTCAGTCCCAAGGTTGTGGTTGTGGAGGCTGAGCGGGACCGCCGGGGCAGCACAGTGTCTGGGTCCGGATGCACCAGCCAAGCCTCACAGGATGACGAGGATGACGTGCCAATCACAGACATCTACTTTGTAAGCTGTGCTTTCATTGGCTCAGCACACACACACACACACAGGTCGTGTTTTTTAGGGCATGCAGCAGAAAACATTTTGTAACGGAAATCAATGTCCAGGTAGTCCCTGCCTGTTTCAGTCTGCTGTCTTATGTTTGGTGCCTAATGAATACGACCCTGGACACACACACACAAGGCACAATTATGATGGACGCTAAATACCCCTAGCCCTACGTCTATAGGCTTACAGCCCACTTACAGCGTGGTAAATAGCTAAATACTACAGTATCCTAGCTACTAAATAGATTCTTGGTTTGTCAGTCAGCAGGCATACTGCACTAAAATGATACAGACAACAGCAGATGGTAAACTAGACACAGATAGCTTACATCTCCATTGGCCATCATTTCCATTTTTGCTTTGTCAAATATTGTTTGTCCATGTGTGTGTAACTCATCATTGCCACCCATAATGCAAATGGTCAGAGTGTGTGTTGTTGCGTTGGGTCATGGGATGCTGCTATATGTGTGAGTCTGAGTTGGATGCCTTTCCACAGAAGCTTTGACAGTTGGACGCCAGAGGGAGCAGAGAGGGTGAGTCTGTAGAGGGTTAAGGGTTAACCGTAGAGTCGATGTCCCCGTGGAAATCTAACTAGCATAATAACAAAATCCCCATCAAAATCCATCAGTTTAAGCTAGAGATGTGGGTTTTTTCTGCATTGGATGCGTCTAAATCCACCGCATTTCCCGACGTCGCCCTTCCGTATCTGCGGTGAAAGGTGACACAGCTAGAGAGGGGGTTGTCAGACCATGAAACATCCCGAAAATCAGTCTTCTCACAAAAACATCTGTAGCGTTTGAACGGTTGGTCCTACACACTAATATGACCCCTCCATGGAAAGGTGAGTCTCTAGGAGGGCCACAAGACTAGTCTGAAGGTAGCTGGGTAACGTTACTAAACTCCCTTTTGATTCTTTTTTTTGACTGTCTGTTTATCCATGTATGAAGCTGTTATTCAATGCGTTTCTATGGGCTAAAAGCAGCAAGGCCAAATTCAATGTTTCATCAAATTATTTTTTATATATTTTTATACATCGGGGTCCTAAAATTCTGAATCAAATAGCTAAATGATCCTTGGTATGACCATCTTAAAACAATTCCATATGCTAGGTTCTACGACAGATTTCAGAGCCAGAGCCATGCATTAATGGATGAGTCTCTGGTGATAAGGGATGAGAAGGCCGGACAGGGAAGTCTCCTCTGATATTGCTCTGACTGGTGGACAGTCTCTCCTGCAATCAAAACGCCTCACACTGTGGCCCAGTAGGTCTGCCTGTGGCCCTGAGCGTCAGTAGGTCTGTCTGTCTGTTTAGCAGCTCTCTGTTGTCTTTATGACCATTTCATCTGCTCTGCTTCTCTCTTCGTGTGCAGTTGCTCAGGCCAGGAGACATAGAAAATAGAGACGCGGAGACACACAAAGAGAAGATCTGTAGCAAACAGCAAGGCAACACTCCTAGACAACCACTATATCACCTCTGTCTCTGTATGCAGTATGCACCTGTGGTCATTTACATTTTAGCCAACAGACACAGATGAGGTCATTTTGTATTTTAATGGAACATTATTTTATTTGTAGAGTGCTTCTAAATGGCTGTAGTCTAGTACGCTATGAGGTTGTACAATATGGCCATGTCGTATGAATATACGAAGCAAGCAAATACTAGTAGACAGCATAAACAGAGGATTGTCTTCTGGGTAGCATAAACATTATTTGACTGGTAAAAACAGAGATGACTCTTCATCAAAACATTTCATGGGATATTACACCAGTCCTAAGAGACAGAGTGGACATTACTCTGAGAGCCCTTGGAGAGAGGGCTTAAGTGATTGTTCTGGTCAGAGCAGGCATTTGGAAGATTCACACGCCCCACAAGCCCCTGTTGAGTGGCTACAGCCTGAATTATTAATTTATCATCAACAGTCACTGGGCTTTGGTCGGTATACTGTATACTGAGGCATTTGGAAATAGCCACAGGATGGTTTTTCAATACCGTCAATACCATTTGAAACTATTTATTTTAAGTTTTTCAATAAATGTTCATATTTGTAGCTACTTTAAGTAAATACCTGCAGTCAACTTGTGCAGTACGTTATGAGATTAAGCCGATCTCATTCTTTATTTCACTTGTCACATTATTTTACATTATGAAGCTTACCATAGTTCCCCAGAACAGTTGCGCAAGTGTGGTGGAAATATTGTAATCGAAAGGAGAAACTCTTACATTTCTTCAAAACAATCAAACTTTATTATTTAATTACTGCAGTAATGAAGCTGGTTGGTAATCACCTCTGGAGGTGATCACTGAGAACACATTTTTACAGGCAAGTCCATCCTCCTGGATGTTCATGACAACCAACAGATGTGGGTCACAAGGTTAAGATTAGTATGAAAGATACTTATAATTCACAGCAGACAGTATGGCATTGTGTAGAGACCAGGGTCTGGCCCTGGGGTCATCTCTCCCTGGTACCTTATAGAACAGAAACATTAACTCATGCTCTGAAATGCGGTATCACCCAAAGACATCGTAAATCTCCTGTCAGGCCCATTTTCAGTTCACACAGACACAATAGAGTTATAACAACCCTCTTCTGTTGCATAAAACAACCATTTGATGCAATGAACGTATTATAACATAATCTTGCAATTTTGCTCTCTCACCAGTCACGTGTTTGTTTGTAAATAACACAACGGGAGAAAGCAGGAGTACGGCTGTTTATTGACAGGGGTTGCGTTTTATATTGAAAGTCAAGTGTTTTTTTTGCTTCAATAGAGTGATCAGGGACGTGTAACTATATACAGTTGAAGTCGCAAGTTTACATACACCTTAGGCAAATACATTTCAACTCTGTTTTCACAATTCCTGACATTTAATCCTAGTAAAAATGTCCTGTCTTAGGCCACTCCAATACCTTGACTTTGTTGTCCTTAAGCCATTTTGACACAACCTTTGAAGTATGCCTGGGGTCATTGTCCATTTGGAAGACCCATTTGCGATCAAGCTTTAACTTCCTCACTGATGTCTTGAGATGTTGCTTCAATATATCCACATAATTTTCCTCCCTCATGATGCCATCTATTTTGTGAAGTGCACCAGTTCCTCCTGCAGCAAAGCACCCCCACAACATGATGCTGCCACCCCCGTGCTTCACGGTTGGGATGGTGTTCTTTGGCTTGCAAGCATCTCCCTTTTTCCTCCAAACATAACGGTGGTCATTATGGCCAAACAATTATATTTTTGTTTCATCAGACCAGAAGACATTTCTCCAAAAAGTACGATCTTTGTCCCCATATGCAGCTGCAAACCGTAGTCTGGCTTTTTTTATGGCGGTTTTGGAGCAGTGGCTTCTTCCTTGCTGAGCGACCTTTCAGGTTATGTCGATATAGGACTCGTTTTACTGTGGATATAAATACTTTTGTATCTGTTTCCTCCAGCATCTTCCCAAGGTCCTTTGCTGTTGTTCTGGGATTGATTTGCACTTTTCGCACCAAAGTACGTTCATCTCTTGGAGACAGAACTCGTCTCCTTCCTGAGCGGTATGACGGCTGCGTGGTCCCATGGTGTTTATACTTGCGTACTATTGTTTGTACAGATGAACGTGGTACCTTCAGGCATTTGGAAATTGCTCCCAAGGATGAACCAGACTTGTGGAAGTCTACAATTTTTTTCTGAGGTCTTGGCCGATTTATTTTGATTTTCCCATGATGTCAAGCAAAGAGGCACTGAGTTTGAAGGTAGGCCTTGAAATACATCCACAGGTACACCTCCAATTGACTCAAATGATGTAAATTAGCCTATCAGAAGCTTCTAAAGCCATGACATCATTTTCTGGAATTTCAGCTTTCCAGAAACAGCTTTCTGGAAAGCTGTTTAAAGGCACAGTCAACTCTGTTTGTAAACTTCTCACCCAGTGGGATTGTGATAGTGAAATAATCTGTCTGTAAACAATTGTTGGAAAAATTACTTGTGTCATGCACAAAGTAGATGTCCTAACTGACTTGCCAAGACTATAGTTTGTTAACAAGACATTTGTGGAGTGGTTGAAAAACGAGTTTTAATGACTCCAACATAAGTGTATGTAAAACTTCTGACTTCAACTGTAGTTTCCTTCACAGAAAATACATTAGTGCAACACATTTGGCAGAGAATAGCTTAATTTTCATCAGATGACAACAGAAGTTCAATGCTATTTGACTTTCAGCCACACAAGTAAATGAGCTTACAATGAAAAAGCAAGGTCTTTTTTTTTTAAATGTCTGTTTATCATAGATAGAATGTAGCCAGCTATATTTCTTAATGTTTTGCTTAGTGAATTGTGTAAGCTTTCTGTTTGAGAAGTCAAAGCCCTTTGGTTGAGTTATCTGTACAGCTGCCACTGCTATCTTTTGATTTCCTTGCATTTTTTTCTCCTTTCTGTTCTCGGCCCTTCTGCTCCTTCCCATCTTCTCAGAGCAGAGCAGGCAAGCCCTTTGCCCTAGCGACTCCAGACTCCACACAGAGCATTTAGGCCTACACATGCTGCTTCAGAGCCAGTACTGTTCTTCCTTCAGACAAGCATGCGTCAATGTTTTTCATTGGCACAATGTCTCTCGTTCACATTCGCTTGTAAATGTCCAAACTCACAAAAAATGACATTCGGTAGCTCCTACCGATATATGTATAACTTTTTGAGCTGGATTGACTGTCTTTGCAATTAGTTTATTTTGGTTTGCACATGTTAGCATATTTAGCCTCCATGGAGATTCATTATTACTGGTAACAGTAATACATCAGTTCGGTAGAGTTTGTGCATATATTATGATGTTTTTGTTCGTTTTGGACTTCGGTGAGGGTTTTCTCGGCTGTTCACACAAGTCTAAGTTCGGAGTCAAAGTCTACGCCCCTTGTCGGTGATTGGTCAACAGTAGGGAAGTCTTTTGTCATTCTATGAAAGACGACTAGTTTTCATGCACATTTTCTCATTGAAAAATACTGCACCAAACATCTTAGTTAGATGTAGAATTGCGCAACTAATATCTCTTCGGCAAAAACGTAAACATTTGACAGATTTCTTGAGATATTTTAGATTAATTCGGACTATTTTGAGATGAGCTGTCTTCTAATACCCATACTAACATACTGTATACTACATACCTAAAGAGTAATTACTCAAGTAAAAGTGAGAGTTACCTAGTAAAAGTCAAAGTATTTGGTTTTAAATAAACTTAAGTATCAAAAGTAAAAGTATAAATCATTTCAAATTCCTTATATTAAGCAAACCAGACACCACCATATTATTGTTTTATTTATGGATAGCCAGGGGCACGCTCCAACACTCAGACATCATTTACAAACGACGAATGTGTTTAGTGAGTCCGCCAGATCAGATGTAGTAGGGATGACGAGGGATGTCCTCTTGATAAGTGTGAATTAGACAATTTTCCTGTCCTGCTAAGCATTCAAAATGTAACAAGTACTTTTGGGTGTCAGGGAAAATGTATGGAGTAAAAAGTACATAATTTTATTTAGGAATATAGTGAAGTAATAGTTGTCAAAAATATAAATAGTAAAGAACAGACACTACTTAAGTAGTACTTTAGTAGTATTTTACACCACTGCTATTAGTTAATTTTAGTATACTGTAAGCGAAAGGTATCGTTTCAGTTGAGAGTACTAGAGCTTCGCCTGTCTACCGGATGTTGATGCTGTTGCTATGCAAACTCTTGCTAGCTTGTTAGCATAACAAATGACTAACACCTCACTCTGATCATTACTCGCCCTAGCAGAGCTGGTTAGGCTGTTTTCATGTTATCCAGAGCGTTGGTGACTGTAACTGTGCTGCTGGCACCAATTTAATGACGATTTTTTTTGCCAACGTTTACTGACAACGGCCACATTCAACAGGTGTTGAGTTATTCTATGCGAGAGTGCTCTGAAATCGGAGTAGATAGCCAGAATTAACAATGTCCATTGAAACGCACAACGACTGTACCACTTAGCTAAGAATGATGTGAATAATCAAGTCAATAAACGTTGGGTAGTTAGTTAAATAGCAGATTAGTTAATATACTGCCTGACAATTTTGATGTATTAGTAGCCAACAAACGTTAAGTAACTAGCAAACATACTGGTACATACTGCTGTAATGCTATGCGTTTCGTAAGGATAGCATAGCTAACAAATTGTCAGCCAACATAATGTAACTTATTTGAAAAGTCATTACTTTATAACCTTGCTCAACATGTTTGATGATTAGTTAAAGCAATGAATTTGTATCCACTCTCGTCGGACTTCGGCTGCATATTTTCCTCCATTGTCTTCAAATCTGAAAACTTGTGAAGCCCATTTTCTGAGGAATTGCATTATGGGCCCTAAAGCACGGATATAGTGTCCACTGCATGTATACTTCGTATTTTGGGCATAGTACTATTGGTGCTTTTCCCCCCTAGTTTTTCAAGCAAAGGTGTTTTAAGGGAGTATGTGAGCACACTTGTTCGGCTAGACGCCAGCCGAACTGAGGCATGCTGACGCCTTCAAGGTGGAGAGAGGAGAGTGAGAGAGTGAAAGAAAGCACCTGACTTATTCATCATCATGGCTGATCATGGCTGATTGACATTTAATTTCGTCACCCTTCACCGTAACACAGTCAAACCAGCAATCATCTCTTCTATCACCTCTATACTTAACCTTTTTAATTTCTCTCCATGTTCCAGCTTTGTCTCATTTGTCTGTCCCTCCATCCTTTTCACCCCTCTCCTCTGCCCTCTCTGGTGTCTCCCATCTCTCTGTGGGGATGCTGTCAGCTTGCAGGGAGAACCTGGGTGTTCTCTCCTGTCCTGCGGAGGAGAAAGCTCCAGACCAGCTCTCAGATGCAGTGTAAGTCTGTGGGACATGCTGGTAGCTCTGCTAACTGCTTAATCAATGCTTCAGTTAGTTGCACCTTTTTATACAAATATCAATGGCTTACAGCTGTGACTGGAGTTGTTGTAGCTTAGTCCCCCAGTCTCCTTACTTTGAGTCTTAGTGCTGTAACTGTACTGATTCCTCAGTTGATCGTCTCAATGTTTTCCAAAGATGTCAGTGAAAATTAGACAAGATCCATTATGGACTGATATTCCTTTTCTCAAGGGATACTTGATTTGTAAGAGGGCATGACACATTATATGCTCTACGTATTGTTCTAGACCTTTCTTATTTCATCATGTCATGTGTTTCCTCTCATAACAAAAGGGTCATGGTCTTTTTTTGTTCTGCCTTCATATCACGTCTTTGTTAATATTATTTATATACCTCCTCCTCCCCTTGGGGTTTGTTCCTCTTCATGTTGAATCAAATCATGGCCGGCTGTATAGAGAGAGAGGGAAAGAAGGGAGGAGGTGGCTGAGTGACAGGAGGGGGCTCTGGCTTCTCATTTGAGGCCATCTGTCTCTCGTTCACTCCCTATATTCCCACCTCTCTCACTTTCTCTCTCCACCTGAGGGGTCTCCCTGTGGATGGTGTGTTAGCTCTTGCGCTGTGAGTGTGGCGTGTGTGAGTGTGGCGTGTGTGTGTGTGTGTGTGTGTGTGTGTGTGCGCGCGTGTGTGTGTAAGAGTGTGTGTGAGCGACAAGTGTGTATGTGACGTCAAACCTCAGTGCCGCTTCCAACTACGTCATCACAGGCAGTGTGTGGCAGCTGCTGCTCTTTCTGAAAGGGAAAGTACCGTACGGGGCCACAGTCACTGCCTCAGAGACTGAGCAGCGCTGAGGCTCTGACAGGGCTAAACACTTAATGCGCATAATAAGAAAGGGGGGGGGGGGGGATGCTTTGGGAGAATATGTCCTTTTGGCTGTTGGCAGTGATGGCACCCTCGCTTTCCACCCACCGCTAACCACCCACTCCCACCCTGTTTTCTGGCTGATACATACTGCAGATTCCAAATGTTTCCTGTCCACTTCACCATGGCTTTTTTGAAATAGCATAGTCATAGAAAGCAATTCTTAGTCACATGCATAGGCCTCCCAGCCAGCATTACAAATGAAGAGTTTTGAAAGTGATAGCAGGAAAGAACTAACATTCTTTTGAATGCAATGTGGATGTTCGTACATGTTAGTAGTCTACCTCTAGGCCAGGGGTCTCCAACAGGTAGATCGCAAGCTCACAGCCCACTTATGAGTAGCTCGCCAATCTATTCTGTGTTCCATTGCATACTGTCATAAACATAAAGCTCCCGGCTACAATCCAATCAAAGCCACATTGACATTATCCCACCCTTGGTTAGTCACTATTGGCTTAAAAACCCACAAAACACAATATCTGCCAATTCATTTTCTGTTTGGTGCCAGCATTTGTCTATCACTCTGAATGCAGTCAGTTAGCAACGCTAATGATAACTGTCTTATGGGTAGACAGAAGACTTAAAAAAAAAAAAAAAATGTAATCTTAACTGCAAAGTAGTATTACCTGACAGAACTATATCATGATTATTTGTATCAATTGGGTGGTGATTGTTTCGCAAACTCTGCCATGACATGTGCTGCAGCAGAAACATCCTAGACCTACAAATGCCTCTCTTGCTAGATGCGCAATTAAAGGTGAATTACTCTCAAAAATCTAAATGTTATATATATTTTTTTTTTCAGACTGAAAAAATTGTCTTCTGATGTGATTTACAGGCCCAGTGCAGTCAAAATGTAGTTTTGCCTGTGTTTTATATCATATTGTACAACATCTGATTAAACTTGTATCAGTGTTATTTCCTCATAGTTGCTGGTTGAAAATACAATCTACACATGACTTTCCAATCAGCAGGTTTGCATGGGCACAAACATCGGCTTCCTATGGTGACATCACCATGCAGTAAACTGGTTAATAGAGTTCCAAACCTCTCTGCCAATAAGCTCGTTTTTAGTCGTCGCCCCCCTCTTGCTTGAGATTAAAAAACAAATGTTAATGCCAATTTTAATGGAAATCTATTACATTAAGGTACTTAAATGTTACCCAGAAATGATATAAAAACATCTGCATTGGGCCTTTAAGTATTGACATGGACTCAGAACATACATTTTCAATGTTTCTCTATGAATAATTGTAAAACTAATAAAAAAAATCCCAAACCTGGAAGAAATGTACTGAGAAAATATAATTTAGGAAAATACTAAATATAACTTTATGGGTCCCACTTAGTTATTTATTAAGCATTATTTTACCTGGTATATTGACAAAAAATATATATTGTACACCAAGGACCTGGGAAGAGTTGCAGGGTAGAGTAGAATAAAATAATATGCCTATTTTTTTATTTTATTTAGCTGTCATGCTAGAAAAGATTTGAGACCCCTGCTCTAGGCTGTATTCCAATAGGATTTCACTTTCACATTTCTATGGTTAGGCTCATCTATATTCCAAGCTCACACTTTCTGTAATGGCATTTCCTCCTTTTGCATTTCTAATTTTATTTTCCTGCCTGTCTTGTGTTTTCCTGTCCTGTCTCTCTCTTGCCTGCCTCTGCTTCTCTCTGTGCTGCATCCAATGGCCCCCTCTTTCTGGCGCCCTCTGCTGTGTTATTTGTGCAGCCCCCTGAGGACAAGACCTGGGTGTACTCCCCTCTGCACTACGGCAGTGAGTCTCAGACCTTGCCGGATGGGGAAGGGGAGGAGAGCGAGACAGTAAGTAGTATGAATTACACCTCCAGTACCAGTGTGTATTGGCCGGCCCAACCATCATGCCCACTCAGTATGGCCGTGCCAGTTATGACCATTTGGTTCCCCCTCCTTTCACCATGCAACACCCAGCATGCTGTTCAGTTTCTTCACAACCCTGGGTCTGTCTGGCTGCATGTGGTTTGGCAACTTGGTACATGTCTCCTCCGCTAGGGTTGCAAAATTCCGGTAGCTTTCCTAAAAGTCCCAGGTTTTCCCGAAATCCCGATTGGAAGATTCCCGGAATCAGAAGGGAATAGGCAGGAATAAGCGCCTCCCTACCAGGATTTCTGGAGAACCAGGGATTTTTGGGAAAGTAAGCAGAATTTTGCAACCTACCATCTCCTGGCTCATGCATCACCATTGCCAGATCCCAAACCCACACAGCTACAGTTGTCAATGTCATTTGTTTTTTCTGAAACAACTGACCAACATATAATCGCTTTGACACATACAGTACAAAGCAGATGGTCAGATGAATATAGGCAAGTATGGCAATAAATTGATTTGATTTGTACAGTTCCTCTATGAAACCCAATAACTGTGTTTTCTTTGTTCTTGAGTCCATATAATATGACAGTATTGCTTCCAGATGATCCTCTTTCATCCACTCTGCACAAATGATCAGAAACGACTGTGTTATGAGACACCATAATTGATCCCTTGGTACAAACTCCGTTATATTACTGATGACTTCTATTTCACTGGGTATTTTCAGGGTGCCAAATCCCATGAATGTTCTGTAATTGAGATTTTAGATCAATTATAAATTAAACTCTTATTACTAAAGCTACTATTACGGCTTTGGAAAGTTGAGCAGACATATCCCATTACGGGCTTCTAGTTTCCGGCAAGGGTTGGGTGGAGATGGATAAGCAATCACTAATTTTCTTCTTAAAGAAACATATATGATTCCATTGACAAATGTCATGATTAAAGTCCCGGTCACATTTTTATTTGGATAGTCCCATATAGATGATCTACAGATGGTTATACTATCAACAAACTATCTGTTGATAAGCAACTGCATGCTAAGGTTAGGGTTATTGTTAGCCTAGGTTAAAATAAGGGTAAAGGTTACATTTAGGGTTAGGATAATGGTTAAGGTTAATGTTATGGCTAGGGTTAGTGGATAGTTAGTTGAAATGCTGTTGACAGTAATTGAACAGCTACTGAACATCTACAAACCATCTACTTGAAACTATCCAAATAAAGTGTTACTAAAGGCCATTCTACTCATCTTGTTGGGAAGATGAAATGACCCTATTACACATTTTTTGTGCGGGGATTTTAACAATCCTAAGCTGCAGTAGTTGTAGAAGCTCAGAACTGTAGCAGGCTGGCTAACCCCTGGTCAAAGCCCACTGCACTCGTATGTGGCAAGGAGGAAGTGGATTGAACAATCACTCCTCCCCCGTCCCATTATTCTCCATAGAGAAGACACACAGAGAATCGTCACTTCCACGTCCCCCAGGGACAGGAGCTCCCAGAGGAATAAGTGGAATCAGAGCCATGGGTCATGGCATTACAGTGCCTAGTGGAAGTAGATTGTCTCCTGGGGTTTGTCTATGCATAGATGAATACAAATGTAATGGCAGTCATGGAAAAATGCATTATTTAGTTGTGTTGAGGGGATGTTCATTTGAGAGGAAAATACTAAATTTTTCTACCCTCTTATTTTCACTATGTCCTCTGACTTTCCCTTTAAATTATTGATATACCTTTGATCAATAGATGTGCTTTGATAAGAGTTATACCTCAGTTATATCGCGCTGTGGGGGAAGAATAGATTTTATTTTACACTCGACAGGATTATGTACCAAAGATTTAACTTCTATTTCTCTCTTTTTTCTCCCTCTCTCCTTCCACCAACCTTAAACACTCCTCCGTAGAGCTGAGAGGATGATTCAGTGGAGAGAGGAGCCATCAGACTGATCCCCGGGCCTCTGATTGGCAGGCAGCGGAAGCATTCCAATCCAGAACTGTATTTTAAACCATGGATACAAAAACAAAACAGACTAAATACTGTGAGGAAACCCCCTCGACATCCCGTAGTCACAGTGGTGATGATACTGTATGATCGATTCCCCTCCTTTCAACCCACCCCAACCCCAAATTGCCATACCAGAAGAAATGCAGGAACTCAAATTGCTAGGCTACACATCTAGCATGCCCCATAAAAACATGGGCATTGAGGCAACTCTGCTAATCCTCTCACATTCCCAAATGTCGATACAGTCAAATGGTCACATGTATTTCATTGACATCATGTTAATTTATATTGTTATTTTTCTTAGTTTATTATTGTTTTTTAAATCTTTTTTATTTGTGCACTTTTTTCAGACATGTTTTAGTACTGTGAATATATTTAGTTATGTTGTGTGCTTCAAATGTAGCTCTAGCAGCAATATCAACGTTGTTTTGTAGCTCTAGCAGCAATCTTAAAGTCGCTATCGAAGTGGTACTTTACCACTATGTTGAATGGTACTTTACCACTATGTTGAATGGTATTTTACCACTATGTTGAATGGTACTTTACCACTATGTTGAATGGTATTTTACCACTATGTTGAATGGTACTTTACCATTGGAGAGGGAACACTTTATTTCCAATAGATGAAAAATGATCTATAGAATGTGTTTCAGAAAACATGACTTGGTAAATCTCATAAGCCTAATGTATTATTTTACAGGTTTGTTTATTCGTTGTTATGTATTTATTTTGTCATTTCTATCACAGTATTGCTACAGGCTTCTAGCCTCAAAACCAGATCATTGCAACACTAAATAAGGTTGGGTATTGTCAATCATTTCAAAATCCTACATCATTACAATGTCTTCCAGAATCGCCCAACTTTCAGAGAAATGTAAACAAAACATTTTCTAAGCATAATGATTCATTGAGCTGTGTTAATGTCATGAAATACCAATATTTCAGCAGTCAAAACTTGACTCTGAATGTTAGCTCTGCTGGAGGGGATGTAGGCTAATGGATTTGATTACTTAGGCCAAAACACTCACAGTATCACGTATGTCCAGAATTAATTAATACTTCTGTTATTTAGTAATAGTTCATCTAAGAGGGATTTCACGCTGCTCTTAGACAGCACTTTTATGGATCAACCATCATCCGATGTGAAAGTGAGGTCTTCATCACAATCATCTGGTATAGGATTAGTGTTATAGTATTTATGTGAATTCCATGTTTTAAGGTTTAAGTTGTGTTTCAATATGTTTTTATTCCTTTTCTGTTTCACACTTGGCTGTTTAAGTTAGTTGGTGTGTTTGTATGTCTGTGCGGGACGGAAGGCGTCAATGTCAAAACTTGTAAAATTCTGATCATTCTATCATAATGTGCAGTGGCCAGTTGTAATCAGTTGCTGTTGTCCATGTCATCAAGAGACCATAGCAGCAGTACGTTGTACAGTACAGGTGTAGTCTTAGTTTTAATTGCCTTATTGAGAAATTAAAACGTATCATATTGATGTTTTTTTCTTAGTAGTGCTGTTGTATTTATTATTTTCAAGTCCTTTTTTTCAATACTGTAGTTGTGAGCCAGAAAATGTGTATATACAATTATAAATACATATATAAAGATTATAAATATATTTTCCATTTGAATTGGAGAATATTATTTTTATTTGATTACATTTTTTGCTGCTGGCAAGAAATGATTAAGAGCTACACATGATTTACTGTACCATGTTCTTCAAGGTGTTGACACGATGCAGCTCGATTTATGGTTTATAAATCACAGCTGTTTTTTTTTTTTTGTATGATATCCGTTACTGAAGAGTTGTCAGTTTTACTGTACCAGTTTAGTGTACATGTTTTCAAATCACAGTGTGCCCTCCTTTACAGAGACATAGCATGGTTTAAAAATGAATATGCATATCAGAAATATGTATTTATGTATATCTGTGTATATTCATCTATTTATACTTGAGGATAAATAGATGGCTGTATGTCTGTGTGTGTTTGGACTCTTACGATGAGAATTAATATAAAATAAAGCAGTTCTATGTCTATGATATAGTGTATTTGTCCATGCTTCCAAAGTTGTCTGGTGACTTCCATGTCTATATTGCTGATGTTTGCAAGCAAGGGAATTCCCTCCATGTGTCTCTCTTGTGCTACTGTTCAGCGCATGCTGTGAAAAACACAATTGTGCAGTGCTTGATTTTTGTGTGGCCTTTTCCCCCCTATTCTGTAAGAAGGGTTACAGAAGATACATTTTAAGAGAAGCATATTGACCAGCCTAGTATAGAATTCAGTATTTTCAACTGGTGAGAATAGCAACATGATGTTCAAGGCACGCTACCCAAGAATATCTTTCTTTTGATTTATGCCATCTTATCTGAAGCAATACTGGTGAATGAGGAAGGTATAAAGAAAATGTTTCATAACACTACTATGATTGGTCCTCATCAAAACAGAAATGCTTGAGTCTACCAGTCAGTTGTCATCTGAGCTAATTTATTATGGTGGGCGTGGCCCACAAGGAGATCATACTTACTGGACTGTTTACACTTTACAGCTTTTTGAAAAGTAGTACTGCTATAACAATACAATACAACAGAGGGAAACTGTTCAAATGTGTTATGCAATCAATCATGTTTTTTTATTATATCAAATATGAGGTCCTTAGGAAATATTTTGACATTGGTCCATAATTTCCCTGTTCTAACAAAATGTCATGCATGCTCTCAAACACTATTTGCACTGTTACCTGCCCATATATTGTTACAGCTATGACCGGAAGTGACTTAGCGGGTTAGGAGAACTTACACAGCAGGTTAGGAGAATTAACATAGCAGGTTGGGAGAATTAGGCTAACGTTATTAAGGGTTAGGGCTTTGGAAAATGCTCTCCTAACCTGCTACGAAAATCACTTCCGGGTGTAGCTGTATCAAAGTGGCGTGAAAAGGGTGTCTCATATTGTGGCTACATGATCTTGGTTTTGATTGTTTTTGTATTTTTGTTAGTATTTTGCTTGAATGTTTTACATAGAGAAAATATGCCCTGTGAAAGAGCCCTCTCATTAAATCATTGAGCTATATCAGAGTGAAGTGACATTAAAATGTATTGTCAACCGAATTCAAATGTCAAAGAGCAGGGATGAAATTCAATTGTACAACCTTCTCTTAATTTATGTCAATCAAAAGGTGGGTGAAAAAAATAAAGTTCCAAAATGAATGCCAACATAAATGTTGTCTTTCTGTCGGTGACGTGTTTTCAATATGGTGCTTTAAATGCCGCATTCATGTGCTACTAGGAAAAGTTAAACTTGTTAATCGGTTGTAGTTATACATGTGCACTGTTCAACCAGTTAGAAAGTCGAAAAATGTCTATGTTTCCTAGTTCCGACTAGCATGTGAACGCGGCACAACATAACTGGGAACTCGGGGAAAAAACTAGGTCAAATCATAACGTCAGTGATCTTCAGGTCAAAAAGTTGGAGCTCTAAAAAGATGCCTGAGTTTCCGACTTCAAATTTCGAGTTGGAAGACCGTTCAAAAGGTTTTTCCCAGTTGGAGCTTGTTTTCTTCCGAGATCCCAGTTGTTTTGAACTTGGTATTAGTCTTGCTAACACCAGGGGGTATTCATTAGGCCTACCCCTTGCAGCGTAAACAGTTTTCCGTTTAAATCAAATTGTATTTGTCACATGCTTCGTAAACAACAGGACTAGATTAACAGTGAAATGCTTACTTATGGGCCCTTTCCAACAATGCAGAGAGAAAAACAGAAATAATAACAAGGAATAAATACACAATGAGTAATGGTAACTTGGCTATATACATAGGGTACCAGTACCGAGGCAATGTATAGGGAGGGGTAAGAGGGAATTGAGGTAGATATGTACAGTGCATTCGGAAAGTATTCAAACCCCTTCACTTTTCCACATTGTTACGTTACAGCCTTATTCTAAAATGTATTCAATTGTTTTCCCCCCTCAAATCTACACACAACACCCCATAATGGAAAAGCAAAAACAGGTTTTCATAAATTTTTGCAAATGTATGAAAAATGAAACTGAAATATCACAATAAAATAAGTATGCAGAGCCTTAACTCAGTACTTTGTTGAAGCACCTTTGGCAGCGATTACAGCCTCGAGTCTTCTTGGGTATGACGCTACAAGCTTGGCACACCGGTATTTGGGGAGTTTCTTCCATTCTTCTCTGCAGATCCTCTCAAGCTCTGTCAGGTTGGATGGGATTGTCACTGCACTGGTATTTTCAGGCCTCTCCAGAGATGTTAAATCGGGTTCAAGTCCAGGCTCTGGCTGGGACACTCAAGGACATTCAGAGACTTGTCCTGAAGCCACTCCTGCTTAGGATTGTTGTCTTGTTGAACGGTGAACCTTCGCCCCAGTCTGAGGTCCTGATAGTTCTGGGGCAGGTTTTCATCAAGGATCTCTGTACTTTGCTCCGTTAATCTTTCCCTCGATCCTGACTAGTCTCCCAGTCCCTGCAGCTGAAAAACATCCCCACAGCATGATGCTACCACCACCATGCTTCAACGTAGGGATGGTATTGGCCAGGTGATGAGATGTGCCTGGTTTCCTCCAGATGTGATGCTTGGAATCCAGGCCAAAGAGTTCATCTTGGTTTCATCAGACCAGAGAACCTTGTTTCTCATGGTCTGAGAGTCCTTTAGGTGCCTTTTGGCAAACTCCAAGCGGGCTGTCATGTGCCTTTTACTGAGGAGTGTCTTTTGTCTGGACACTTTACCATAAATGCCTGATTGGTGGAGTGCTGCAGAGATGGGGACAACTTTCCAAAAGGACAACCATTTCCACAGAGGAACTCTGGAGCTCTGTCAGAGTGACCATCAGGTTCTTGGTCTCCTCCCTGACCAAGGCCCTTCTCCCCCGGGTGGCCAGCTCTAGGATGAGTCTTGGTGGTTCCAAACTTCTTCCATTTAAGAATGATGGAGGCTACTGTGTTCTTGGGGACCTTCAATGCTGCACACATTTTTTGGTACCCTTCCCCAGATCTGTCCCTCGACACAATCCTGTCTCTGAGCTCTACGGACAATTCCTTTGACTTCATGGCTTGGTTTTTGATCTGACATGCACTGTCAACTGTGTGACCTTATATAGACAGGTGTGTGCCTTTCTAAATCATGTCCAATGAATTAAATTTACCACAGGTGGACTCCAAGTTGTAAAAACATCTCAAGGATGATCAATTGAAACAGGATACACATGAGCTCAATTTCGAGTCTCATAGTAAAGGGTCTGAATACTTAAGTAAATAAGGTATTTTTGATTTTTGTTTTTAATACATTTGCAACATTTTCTAAAAAACTGTTTTTACTTTTTCATTATGGGGTATTGTGTGTATATTGATGAGCTAAAATATATATTTATTTAATTTTAGAATAAGGCCATAACTGTGCGGGCCTGGGCAACTCCAGTCCTCGTGTCAGACTTTTGCCCCAGTCACAGCTAATGATCTTCAGTTTAGAATGCAATTAGTTTAAATCAGATGTGTTTGCTAGGGATGGGGGAAAAGTCTATCAGGCCCTCGAGGACTGGAATTACCCGGGTCTGCGTAACGTAACAAAATGTGGAAAAAGTGAAGGAGCCTGAATACTTTCCGAACGCACTGTACATATAGAACCAAACGGAAGTAAACTGATTAAACGGAATCAAACTGGGAGCGACGTACCTGAATTTGTTCAATAGAAACTCTCGTTTTCCGTTTGGAATTAACTGTTTCTGTTGCAAAACGTTTAGCAACAGACCCCAGCAGCCCTGCGTTCCTGAAGGGCGCTGTGTAAATCACGTGGGTCGCGCGTCAGCCATTCTACGTTTTCATTCCACTACATTCGGATCTACAAGAGGGCGGGAATGGTCGAATGGAATTATAGAATCATACGTCACGTTTCCTTGGAGAACAACATACATTTTGAAAAGTAGTGATATTTTAGTATCACTAGCGCATTTTGGAACTTTTTTATTTTGTAAAAATGTGGCTAATGTAGTCTAGCGAGCACATAATTTGTCTAACAATGACAATTGGAAGTATTCTATTTTAATCAAGCTATAGGGTTATTCACCCATTTTTGGCATGATGATGGACAACGGAGACTTCACTAACACGCTCCACACATTTGAGGACCTGCCTTGCAAGGTTTGTTGTCCTCTCATCAAAACTTTGTTCATTAGCAAATATGTTTATTTGATATGTATCTTACTTAGTAACTGGATCTGGTTTGTTCCAGGGTCTTGGAGACAAAATGTCAAATGCAAGCAATAGTAGATGCTCAAGTCCAGCATATGGAGTTCCTAGTGATGAGGGAAATCAACCCAGTGGTAAAACTAACATTGTATTATATTTGGTCCTTTTGGATACAATTCTACAAATGCATATAACAAATATTTTAAAAATCTAATGTTAAAGTTGTCTGCTAATTCACTATTTTATTTACTAGAATCCCATTCCGATATAATAAGACAGCTTCATGATGAAATAGATCGGTCCAAAATGTCATACAAAGAAGTAGAGGCTATGGTCCATGCCCACATGAAGGTATGATGATGATGATGCATAGTAGCAAATTACTGTTTGACTTCTTTTTTTTTTTAATGGTTTTCTTTAGTATCCAGTAATATTTTGTGTTCTCAGCCTATTTTGGATCAAATTCGTTCAGATGCATGTAAATTGGTGATTAAGTCATCAGCATTGGAGGATGGCTGTCACAGGAAAGACCAGCAGGACAGACACATTCTCTTACACATCCCCTCCCTCCAAGAGCTCCTTTTGAAATTAGCCTTTACAAAAAACTCAGTAGGTACTCTGGATATGTTTCCCTCTTGATTTAGGACTGTGTTTTTAATGTGAGGCTATAGGATCATTTCCATAGTCATATATGACCATCATGCATGTAACCTCTGTGCTTTGTTTGACTGAAGGATGACGTGCAGAGTTACCTGATCTCGTCCGACCGAACATTCCTACTCTCTGAGAACGATGCCCTGAAAATGGAGCTCAGAGATGCCAAGTCTCGACATGAGACTGTGATGAAGAGCCTGCACCTTTCCCTTCACTCTGCTGAACAAGAAAACAAGAGCTCCAAGCTCACACTCCAGCAGAACCTCAGACTTTCTGAGGGCAAGGTAAACTCCATGGAGCAGAAACTCAAGGAGTTTGAAGGACAGGTCCTGTCCTTGCAGCACAATCTCATGGCCTCTAATGAAAGGACTCAGAGTCTGCAGAAAACCCTCCGGTTCTCTGACAATAGGCTCCAGTCCCTTCAGCAGGACCTGGACGAGTCTGAGAAGAGAGGCCAAAGCCTGCAGAAAAGCCTTGGGGACTCCCAAGAGAGGAACCAGACTCTGCAACATAACCTGGCTTCCTTTGAGAAGAACAACCAGTGCCTTAGCCAGAACCTTAGCGCTTCAGAGAAAAAGGTTGACTTCCTTCAGCACAGTAACTGGAAGTTTGAGGAGAGGGTGAAGTCTCTGCAGCAGACCCTCGGCTCTTCTGAGGGAAAGGTCTCTCTCCTGCAGCAGAGTCTGAAGTCTTCAGAGGAGAAGGTCTTATCCCTCCAACATGACCATTGGGCCTTGGATGAGAGAGCCCAGTCCCTGCAGCAGAGCCTCAACTCCTCAGAGGAAAAGCTCCAGTCGACACAACATTGGCTCAAGGCTACAGATGAGAAAGCCAAAGCCCTGAAGGAAGCTCTCAGATCTTCAGAGGAGAAGACCCAGTCCTTACAGGAGGCCCTGGGGGTCAGTGAGAGCTGGATCAGGGCAACCAAGGCCCAGCAGCAGTCTCTGGAGAAATGCAAAGAGGAGCTGGAGGAGAGGATCAAGGGTTTGATGCAGACTCTCCGGGCCACTGAGGGGGAGCACCACAGCACAGTGCAGGACCTGCAGGTGGGTCTTCAGAGTGCCAGGGAGAAGGTGGAGATTCTGCAGGATGCACTGAACAGGACTGAGTCTGGGCATGTGAAGGAGGTGGGGCAGCTTCAAGAGAAACTGAACAGAGCTGCAAAAAAATTGTCTTCAAGAGAGCAGGCGCTGCACAGCCAGAGTGAGTGAAATTAATAATTTTGCTTTGTCAATGTGAAAATCCACCAAATGAATGTTTATGATTATATTGGATGTTTCCCTTTAACTGTGTAAACCTGATTTTATATTGGTTCTGTTAGTTGCTGCCTTGAACACTAAATTGCTGGAGGAGCAGTCAAAGGCAAGCAAGGACCTTGAAAGATCCATTAGATATGAGAAAGAGCTGCAAGACACTGTCAAGATTCTCAGGTAAACACCAGCACACACACAGACTTTCCTTTATTGACACAAATCGTCACCCTAGCCAATGGTTGGACATTACTCACTCCCTTATGTCCCCTTTCTCCACTCTGACAGGAAGAAGCTGAGAACTCAAACTGAGGAGAAGGGGTTTGCTCTGAATAGCCTGAGAATGCGTCAGAAGGACCTGGCGGATGTACAGCGCCACCTACAGGCAGACCTGCTGAGGTGCAGCCAGGTCTGTGGCAAGGAGAAGGGACCGCAGTACTTAGCCCCCCGCAAGGGTGGCCTGAAGGAGGAGTTCTTCCACCTGAGAACCAGCCTGCACTCCGTCCTGGAGAAGGAGGCTGGGAGAGACGACCCAGGGAGGCAAGACTGGGTGCAGGTGTTAGACGAGATCAAGGACTGGGAGAAAAGGGCAGAAAAACAGGTGAGACTCCATGTAAATAATGGACAATCGATACACATTGGTATATTTTGCTCACGGCACAGTTGCTCAGACTAAAGAATCACTTTCAGTGTATTGCTACTATACTTGTTACATTACCTTAGTAGCATAATTTAATGAAGAAGCGCAGCTAAGGTTTCATAGTCCACAGAAAACTTATTGTATTGCAATTTGACAAAGTTGTTGGCTTTATGTACCTTTTTTTCTGCAGGTGGACAGTTTAGATTCTCTGCAGAGTTCCCAGCTGCTGGAAGAAGGAGGGGATGAAAGGTACCAATATAGAGCAGGAGCATGGAAAAGTGGAGCACCACCCTCCATCCGTTCCCCTTCTGCTGTGACGATTTCCCAGAGGAACCTCTCTACGAGGCCTGCTTCTCCATATCCCTATGGGTAATCTAATCCGCATCTCTGCATAGATTTCATAGTTTAGCCCAGATCTTTTCTTTTCATGCTCAATTTGTTGTCTCCCAAATTGCTGTCTCCTGGGAGAGTGGATAGAAGGTTCTGGGGTTTTATGCTTTTAGTTTGTTTAGTCATTTTTTCTTCACAGGCAATATCTAGGGCAGGAGAAGAGGCTTGGGTCTAGCTCCCTCCGTGGCTTGAATGATTCTGAAGGCATGCAGCATTTACTAACAATCCAAAAAAGACTGAAGAACCTCCAGTCAGGTAAAAAGCAATCACGTTAAGCTATCACAAAGAGAATATGTAGATGACATACATCCATTGACCTCTTCGTAGACAGGCTCCACCCCGTCGTCAATTCCAGGTCAGTCATAACAATGGAACTTTTTGATAGGAAAAAAGGATTCACAAAATTAAGAGACCATTGAATTACAGAAAAGCATATTTTACTAATTATATGGCCTGATATCACATTGTTTTGCTTTCGTTTACACAACAAAAGCTTAGAGTCCTTCATTATGACAGAAGTAGGCCAATGTTTGCCCTTGTTCTGGCATTTGTTCCACCAAATTATTTGGTTAATAATTTTAGACTATGAATTGAACTTCCCGCTGAATTGTAAGTTATGAATGCAGTATGAATTTGTTTTGTCTTAGTTGAATTCCAGAGGAATATCAAGGGTTTACTCCGGACCTCATAGCACCAGCAGCGAGACCCTTTTGGACCATTGAATTACTTTACAACTGAGGGAAACCCCATTTTAAAATACCAGACAATTTGAGAATTGTTAAAATAATCTGAATTCATGGCAAATAAATCATTGGTTCTTGTCCATTTTTGTTTGTTGTCTTTTATTTTCAATAATAAGATCACATTCCTAAGCCATCAAATTCATGTATGAACTGAAATACTGACTTTGTGGAAAAAATGATTGCTCAATCCACATTCCCTAGAATGTAGACTTGCAGAGGTTTTTTTCTCCATCTGATCACGCCCCTACCTATGGCCATTGGTCAATATTACATGGTGAAGGGTATTATTTGTTAATGTATCTATCAATTAACAGAGATGTTCCTCTAATTGGTCAAAGCAGTTGTCCCTCAGCTCACGTGCGTATTCCTTCCCGAGACTACTTTACTGCATTTATGAGTCCGGAGACTTTCCTTGGCAGTCTAATATTTTCATAAAGTGGGAATCGTCAAAATGGGAACCCGAGACGACGAATACGACTATCTATTCAAAGGTAAGAGGCGCTCCAGAAGTTTAGTAGTTAGGGGACCATTTACTTGTTTTCTCAGTAGTTGAAGTTCAAAGCAGATGATGACGTCTCCACTGCCTTAATTTACTGCTCAGCCAGCTAACGTTAGCCAAACTAGCTTGCTAACCTGTTAGCAGGCTAGCTAACAAGCGGTTATCTGGCCTAATAAGCATCTCATCACCATTTTTAGTTTTCTAGCTAACGTAAGCTACATATAGACAATGTGGAGAAAAATAGCTATTAGTTATAAACGTTTATAAGATTTAGCTAATTATCATTTATTCTACTGGAGTGGATAGCAAACAGCTAACGTTAACTAGCAAACTATGTGACGTTAGTTTGCTAATGTATGACAATCAGTTGGTATGAGCACAGATATAAATATTTGGTTTTATGTTAGCCAAAGCCACTGGCGATGTGCTAGACTAGCCATAACAGACTGCAGTATATTGGTACCTACGATGTTAGTTTAGCTTGGTCACCACTTGTCTGAAATATGAAGAACCATTATGACTGAACGTCTGTATCCAAGATATGAAATGTTTTCTCTCACAAGTAACTTTGCCCAAAGGGAGTGAACATTATTTATAATAAGGGTTACATTAAGAAAAACTGACCTTCTGTAAAATTAAAATGAATTTGCTTATCTAAACAAGTGACCATCCCCTATACCCCAAAAAATAATTAAAATAAAGTGGATACCAGAGAACATGTTAACCCCTCACTTCTTGGACAGGCCAGAGCCATAGATATGCACTTTTAGCAATTGTTCGTCATCCGGTAAGCATCACATGGCAACGCAGGAATTTTGATAGCGCACAGGGCTGTGGACCAGGTTGGGGGTTCGCCTACCGCCGTGGACAAGAGTAGGGGTGGAAATATGTATTTTACAGTAAAACATTGCATGAACCTGTCATTGTATTTGCAGGTCAGAGAAAAAAATATGCCTTCTATAAACATTTCATGCGGTTCTACGTCATTTTAAATATTAGCAGAATATTTTTATTATGAACTGGGTGGTTCGAGCCCTGAATGCTTTTCAGAATCAAAGTTTATTTGTCACGTGCGCTGAATACAACAGGTGTAGTAGACCTTACAGTGAAACGCTTACTTACAGGCTCTAACCAATAGTGCAAAAAAGGTATTAATTAGGTGAACAATAGGTAAGTAAAGAAATAAAACAACAGTAAAAGGCCCACTGCAAATTGTCCGGGTAGACATTTGTTTACCTGTTCGGGAATCTTATGGCTTGGGGGTAAAAACGGTTGAAGCCTTGTTGTCTTAGACTCAGCACTTCGGTACTGCTTGCCATGCATTGGTGGAGAGAACAGTCTATGACTAGGGTGGCTGGGGTCTTTGACAATTTTTAGGGCCTTCCTCTGACACCGCCTGGTGTAGAGGTCCTGGATGGCAGGCAGCTTAGCCCCCGTGATGTACTGGGCCATGTGCACTACCCTCTGTAGAGCCTTGCTGTCGTAGGCGGAGCAATTGCCGTACCAGGCAGTAATGCAACAGTAATGCTCTCGATGTTGCAGCTGTAGAACCCTTTGAGGATCTGAGGACCCAGAGGGGTAATAGGCTTTGTTGTGCCCCCTTCACGACTATCTTGGTATGTTTGGACCATTCTAGATTGTTGGTGATGTGGACACCAAGGAACTTGACCTGCTCCACTACAACCCTGTCCTCCTTTTCCTGTAATCCACAATAATCTCCTTCTCCACCATCTCCTGATTGGCTGACAGCCGTGGTATATCCGACCGTATTCCACGGGTATGACAAAGCATTTCTTTTTACGGCTCCAACTCAATCATCAAGTTTGCGGACGACACAACAGTGGTAGGCTTGATTACCAACAACGATGAGACGGCCTACAGGGAGGAGGTGAGGGCCCTCGGAGTGTGGTGTCAGGAAAATAACCTCACACTCAACGTCAACAAAACTAAGGAGATGATTGTGGACTTCAGGAAACAGCAGAGGGAACACCCCCCTATCCACATCGATGGAACAGTAGTGGAGAGGGTAGCAAGTTTTAAGTTCCTCGGCATACACATCACAGACAAACTGAATTGGTCCACTCACACAGACAGCATCGTGAAGAAGGCGCAGCAGCGCCTCTTCAACCTCAGGAGGCTGAAGAAATTTGGCTTGTCACCAAAAGCACTCACAAACTTCTACAGATGCACAATCGAGAGCATCCTGGCGGGCTGTATCACCGCCTGGTATGGCAACTGCACCGCCCTCAACCGTAAGGCTCTCCAGAGGGTAGTGAGGTCTGCACAACGCATCACCGGGGGCAAACTACCTGCCCTCCAGGACACCTACACCACCCGATGTCACAGGAAGGCCATAAAGATCATCAAGGACATCAACCACCCGAGCCACTGCCTGTTCACCCCGCTATCATCTAGAAGGCGAGGTCAGTACAGGTGCATCAAAGCTGGGACCGAGAGACTGAAAAACAGCTTCTATCTCAAGGCCATCAGACTGTTAAACAGCCACCACTAACACTGACACTGACTCAACTCCAGCCACTTTAATAATGGGAATTGATGGGAAAGGATGTAAATATATCACTAGCCACTTTAAACAATGCTACCTTATATAAATGTTACTTACCCTACATTATTCATCTCATATGCATACGTATATACTGTACTCTATATCATCGACGGTATCCTTATGTAATACATGTATCACTAGCCACTTTATACTATACTATGCCACTTTGTTTACATACTCATCTCATTTGTACATACTGTACTCGATACCATCTACTGTATCTTGCCTATGCTGCTCTGTACCATCACTCATTCATATATCCTTATGTACATATTCTTTATCCCCTTACACTGTGTACAAGACAGTAGTTTTGGAATTGTTAGTTAGATTACTTGTTATTACTGCATTGTCGGAACTAGAAGCACAAGCATTTCGCTACACTCGCACTAACATCTGCTAACCATGTGTATGTGACAAATAAAATTTGATTTGATTTGATTTTGATTTGAATTACCTTGGTAACCAGTTTATAATAGCAATAAGGCACCTCGGGATTTGTGATATATGGCCAATATACCAAGGCTAAGGGCTGTGTCCAGGAACTCCCGTGTTGCGTCGTGGATAAGAACAGCCCTTAGCCATGGTATATTGGCCATATACCACACCCCTTCGGGCCTTATTGCTTAAATACTTCAGAAATTACAGGCTAAGAATGGACAGAGAGGCCTATTAGTTAATCTTATCATATTTCTCCAATGCCAAATCTGTGTTTTGTTTGCAACGAAACTGTCCCTGTTTGCAAATAATTACATCTGAGAAATCATTAGGAATCTGAGCATGTTACTTTCGAAAGTTATGTCTAACTTTTCACCCCAGACAATAGGTCTACAGACTCAGAAAAATGTAAGCTTTAACTGCTGGCTACTGTTCTTCCGTGGCATAACCCAACGAGAGAAGGTCACAAGTGTTTCCCTAAAATCTGTCTGGGTTTAAGAATCTACTATTGTACAGAAAGTGAATAGCTTAATCAGTTGATAGTGACAGAATTAGATTACTTCCCAAGCAAAGTCTGTTTTTTTTGTCTCCTCGGCTATAGAAGGTTGTAGCTCAGCCTCAATGTCAACGAAATGACACAATGATATTTCCATATAAATCGGAGTCACATCTTTCCCTGTATTTTACAGCTTGTTTCTAGCATAAAGCATCAGGGACCAAAGCGCTCTTATAGATCACTTTATATACAGTGCATTCGGAAAGTATTCAGACCTCTTGACTTTTTCCACATTTTGTTACGTTACAGCAGGTTTTTTATTTTTTATTCTGTGTTTTCCTGGGACCCAAGCTTATGAAAACATGCAACTATTTGTACATTTTGGTAAATTTCATTGCCCTTATGCCTAAAACAAATGCAGTATTGACAAATTACAATAAAATGAAATACGCATATAAATAGCTATTCATGTTTATTTTTCCCCAATAGAAACACTCTCATATATCTGTCTAGGTTGGAACTGTTGCAGTTAAAATACAATAAATCATTTTCATTCTGACCCAGAAAAAACTGGCTGATCACATCTCACAGATGTATAACAGAACACACACAGGCTCAGTTTTTGATAGTGCAACCCTAAGTAACAGTACAGATGAAAAATTGTCAGGCCGATTGTACATCTTGCTGTAGAAATGTGATCCAGACCGGATCAGAACATCTACTGCTTTCTCAGTCAGACAGGAGAACGCTTCCTGCTGTAGATGAGCAACCCAGAACTATGAGTGTTTGCCTCAAAATGCATCTTGCTTCAAATCAAATTTTATTGGTCACATACATGTGTTTAGTAGATGTTATTGCGGGTGTAGCGAAATACCTGTTTCTAGTTCCGACAGTGCAGTAATATCTAACACTTTCACAACATATACCCAATAAACACAAATCTAAGTAAAGGAATGAAATTAAGAATATATGGACGAGCAATGAGCGGCAAAGACTTAAGATACAGTAGAATGGAATACAGTATATACATGAGATGAGTAATGCCAAATATGTAAACATTATTAAAGTGACTAGTGTTCCTTTTATTAAAGTGGCCAATGATTTCAAGTCTATGTATATAGGCAGCAGCCTCTATGTGCTAGTGATGGCTATTTAACAGTCGGATGGCCTTGAGATAAAAGCTGTTTTTCAGTCTCTCGGACCCAGCATTGATGCACTTATACTGACCTCGCCTTCTGGCTGATAGCGGGGTGAACAGGCAGTGGCTCGGATGGTTGTTGTCCTTGATAATCTTTTTTTGCCTGTGACATCGAGTGCTGTAGGTGTCCTGGAGGGCAGATAGTTTGCCCCCGGTGATGCGTTGGGCAGACCGCACTACACTCTGGAGAGCTCTGCGGTTGCGGGCGGTGCAGTTGCTGTACCAGGCAGTGATACAGCCCGACAGGATGCTCTCAATTGTGCATCTGTAAAAGTTTGAGGGTTTTAGTTATTTTATTCAGCCTCCTGAGGTTGAAGAGGTGGTGTTGTGCCTTCTTCACCACACTGTCTGTGTGGGTGGACCGTTTCAGTGATGTGTACGCCGAGGAACTTGAAGCTTTCCACCTTCTCCACTGCGGTCCCGTCGATGTGGATAGGGGGGTGCTCCCTCTGCTGTTTCCTGAAGTCCATGATCATCTCCTTTGTTTTGTTGACATTGGGTGAGAGGTTATTTTCCTCCTCCCTGTAGGCTGTCTCATTGTTGGTAATCAAGCCTACTGCTGTTGTGTCGTCTGCAAACTTGATGATTGAGTTGGAGGTGTGTGTGGCCACACAGTCATGGGTGAACAGAGAGTACAGGAGAGGACTGAGCACACACCCTTGTGGGGCCCCAGTGTTGAGGATCAGGAGGTGTTGTTTCCTACCTTCACCACCTGGGGGGCGGCCGTCAGGAAGTCCAGGACCCAGTTGCACAGGGCGGGGTTCAGACCTGGCAGTGCCTCGAGCTTAATGATGAACTTGGAGGGTACTATGGTGTTGCATGCTGAGCTATAATCAATAAACAGCATTCTTACCATCACTTTATTCCAGTTCAGAATAAAAATTATTCATTGTACAGTTGAATACACCTTAGCCAAATACATTTAAACATTAGTTTTTCACATTCCTGACATTTAATCCTAGTAAAAATTCACTGTCTTAGGTCAGTTAGGATCACCACTTTATTTTAAGAATGTGATGTCATAATAGAGTGATTTATTTCAGCTTTTATTTCTTTCATCACATTCCTAGTGGGTCAGAAGTTTACATATACTCAATTAGTATTTGGTAGCATTGCCTTTAAATTATTTAACTTGGGTCAAATGTTTTGGGTAGCCTTCCACAAGCTTCCCACAATAAGTTGGGTGAACTTTGGCCCATTCCTCTTGACAGAGCTGGTGTAACTGAGTCAAGTTTGTAGGCCTCCTTGCTTGCACATGCTTTTTCAGTTCTGCCCACACATTTTCTATAAGATTGAGGTCAGGGCATTGTGATAGCCTCTCCAATACCTTGACTTTGTTGTCCTTAAGCCATTTTGCCACAACTTTGGAAGTATGCTTGGGGTCATTGTCCATTTGGAAGACCCATTTGCGACCAAGCTTTAACTTCCTGACTAACGTCTTGAGATGTTGCTTCAATATATCCACGTAATTTTCCTTCCTCATGATGCCATCTATTTTGTGAAGTGCACCAGTCCCTCCTGCAGCAAAGCACCCCCACAACATGATGCTGCCACCCCCGTGCTTCACAGTTGCAAGCCTCCCCCTTTTTCCTCCAAACGTAATGGTGGTCATTATGGCCAAACAGTTCAATTTTTCTTTTCATCAGACCAGAGGACATTTCTCCAAAAAGTACGATCTTTGTCCCCATGTGCAGTTGCAAACTGTAGTCTGGCTTCTTTATGGCGGTTTTGGAGCAGTGGCTTCTTCCTTACTGAGCGGCCTTTCAGGTTATGTTGATATAGGACTCATTTTACTGTGGCTATAGTTAGTTTTCCTCCAGCATCTTCACAAGGTCCTTTGCTGCTGTTCTGGGATTGATTTGCACATTCTCTTGGAGACAACGCGTCTCCTACCTGAGCGGCTGCGTGGTTCGCGTCTCCTACCTGAGAGGCTGCGTGGTTCCATGGTGTTTATACTTGCGTACTATTGGTAATTGCTCCCAAGGATGAACCAGACTTGTGGAGGTCTACAATTTTTTTCTGAGGTCTTGGCTGATTTATTTTTGATTTTCCCATGATGTCAAGCAAAAAGGCACTGAGTTTGAAGGTAGGCCTTGAAATACATCCACGGGTACACCTCCAATTGACTCAAATTATGTCAATTCGCTTATCAGAAGCTTCTAAAGCCATGACATCATTTTCTGGAATTTTCCAAGCTGTTTGAAGGCACAGTCAACTTAGTGTATGTAAACTTCTGACCCACTGGAATTGTGATACACTGAAATAATCTGTCTAAACAATTGTTGGAAAAATAACTTGTTATGCACAAAGTAGTCCTAACCGACTTGCCAGAACTATAGTTTGTTAACAATAAATGTGTAGAGTGGTTGAAAAACTAGTTTAAATGACTCCAACCTAAGTCTATTTAAACTTCCAAATTCAACTGTATATCTCTCAGCAAAAAAAGAAATGTCCTCACACTGTTTATTTTCAGCAAACTTAACCTCTCTAGGATAGGGGACTCTTGCGTCCCACTTGGCCAAAAGCCAGGGAAAATGCAGCGCTGCAAATTCAAATAAAATGATATAAAAAATCGAACTTTCATTAACCTCTAGCGATGAGCAATCCCGTGTCCGGGAGTGTAATCATAGCCTCAAGTGCATTACCATAACGCAACGTTTCCTATTCATGAAAATCGCAAATGAAATAAATATATTGAAACACAAGCTTAGCCTTTTTTTTTTTTTAACAACACTGTCATCTCAGATTTTCAAAATATGCTTTTCAACCAAAGCTACACAAGCATTTGTGTAAGAGTATTGATGGCCTAGCATAGCATTACGCCTAGTATTCAGCAGGCAACATTTTCACAAAAACAAGAAAAGCATTCAAATAAAATAATTTACCTTTGAAGAACTTCGGATGATTTCAATGACGAGACACTCAGTTAGATAGCAAATGTTTTTTTTTTTTTTTTTTTCAAAAATATTATTTGTGTTGGCGAAATAGCTCAGTTTTGTTCATCACGTTTGGCTAAGAAAAAGACCGGAAAATGCAGTCACTACAACGCCAAACTTTTTTCAAAATTAGCTCCATAATATCGACAGAAACATGGCAAACGTTGTTTAGAATCAATCCTCAAGGTGTTTTTCACATATCTATTCGATAATATATCAGTCCTGACAGTTGGTTTCTCATCAGAAGCGAACGGAAAAACACTGCAGCTGGAGATTACGCAATAATTGCAACGGAGGACACCAAGCGACCACCTGGTAGATGTAGTCTCTTATGGTCAATCTTCCAATGATATGCCTACAAATACGTCACAATGCTGTCGACACCTTGGGGAAGCGACAGAAAGCCTAAGCTCATTCGTGGCCCATTCACAGCCATATAAGGAGTCATTGGCATGAGGCGGTTTCAAAAAATGCGGAACTTCCTGATTCGATTTTTATATGGGTTTTGCCTGTAACATCAGTTCTGTGGCACTCACAGACTATCTTTGCAGTTTTGGAAACGTCAGTGTTTTTTTTCCAAAGCTGTCAATTATATGCATAGTTGAGCATCTTTTCGTGACAAAATATCTTGTTTAAAACGGGAACATTTTTCATCCAAAAATTAAAATAGCGCCCCCTATAAGTTAAATCACACATGTAAGATACTAAATTAAAGCTACACTCGTTGTGAATCCAGCCAACGTGTCAGATTTTAAAAAGGCTTTTCGGCAAAAGCATAAGAAGCTATTATCTGATGATAGCGCAACAGTAAACAAAGAGTAGCATATTTCAACCCTGCATGCGCTACACAAAACGCAGAAATATAAAAAATGCCTTACCTTTGACGAGCTTCTTTTGTTGGCACTCCAATATGTCCCATAAACATCACAATTGGTCATTTTGTTCGATGAATTCCGTCCATATATATCCAAAATGTCAATTTATTTGGCGTGTTTGATCCAGAAAAAAAACTGCTTCCAATTTGCTACAAAATATCTCAAAAGTTTCCTGTTAACTTTGCCAAAGCATTTCAAACTACTTTTGTAATACAACTTTAGGTATTTTTAAACGTTAATAAATCGATCAAATTGAAGACGGGTCTATCTGTTTTCAATACAGGAAGACAACAAACCAACGCTACTTTTCAAGTCTTGCGCAACTCTCAACAGTGTTACCCAGTTCCTAGATGGCCGTACTTCTTCATTGCACAAAGGAATAACCTCAACCAAATTCCAAAGACTGGTGACATCCAGTGGAAGTGGTAGGAACTGCAAACAAGTGCCTAAGGAATATTGTTTCCCGATGAGAACTCACTGAACAGAGACCTCAACAACAAAAAATTCTGAATGGTTAGTCCTCGGGGTTTTGCCCGCTACATAAGTTCTGTTATACTCAGACATGATTCAAACAGTTTTATACACGTCAGAGTGTTTTCTATCCAAATCTACTAATGATATGCATATCTTATATTCTTGGCATGATTAGCAGGAAGTTGAAATTGGGCACGCTATTTATCCAAAAGTGAAAATGCTGCCCCTATACCTTAAGAAGTTGTATGAACATAAGATTCAACAACTGAGATGTAAACGGAACAAGTTCCACAGACATGTTACTAACAGAAATTGAACAATGTGTCTCTGAACAAAGGGGAGGTCAAAATTTAAAACATTTAAAGTCAGCGTCTGTTGTGGCCACCAGCTGCATTAAGTACTGCAGTATAAGCAACCCTCCTCCTCATGGACTGCACCATATTTGCCAGTTCTTGCTGTGAGATCTTACCCCACTCTTCCACCAAGGCACCTGCAAGTTCCTGGACATTTCTGGGGGGAATGGCCCTAGCCCTCACCCTCCGATCCAACAGGTCCCAGACGTGTTCAATGAGATTGAGATCCGGGCTCCTCGTTGGCCATGGCAGAACATTGACATTCCTGTCTTGCAGGAAATTACGCACAGAATGAGCAGTATGGCTGGTAGCATTGTCATGCTGGAGGGTCATGTCAGGATGAGCCTGCAGGAAGGGTACCACATGAGGGAGGAGGATGTCTTCCCTGTAACGCACAACGTTGAGATTGCCTGCAATGACAACAAGCTCAGTCCGATGATGCCCCAGGCCATGACGGACCCTCCACATCGATCCCGCTCCAGAGTACAGGCCTTGGTGTAACGATCATTCCTTCAACGATAAACGCGAATCCAACCATGACCCCTGGTGAGACAAAACCGTTACGCGTCATTGAAGAGCACTTTTTGCCAGTCCTGTCTGGTCCAGCGGCGGTGGGTTTGTGCCCATAGGGGATGTTGTTGCCGGTGATGTCTGTTGAGGACTTACCTTACAACAGGCCTACAAGCCCACAATCCAGCTTCTCTCAGCCTATTGTGGACAGTCTGAGCACTGATGCAGGGATTGTGTGTTCCTGGTGTAACTCGGGCAGTTGCTGTTGCCATCCTGTACCTGTCCCGCAGGTGTGATGTTTGGATGTACCAACCCTGTGCAGGTGGGGTTACACGTGGTCTGCCACTGCGAGGACGATCAGCTGTCCGTCCAGTCTCCCTGTATGTGTCTCACAGTACAGACATTGCAATTTATTGCCCTGCCACATCTGCAGTGTGTGCCTCCTAGCAGCATGCCTAAGGCACGTTCAGGCAGATGAGCAGGGACCCTGGGTCTCTTTCTTTTTGTGTTTTTCAGAGTCAGTAGAAAGGCCTCTTTAGTGTCCTAAGTTTTCATAACTGTGACTTTAATTGCCTACCGTCTGTATGCTGTTAGTGTCTTAATGACCATCCAACAGTTGCATGTTCATTTAATTGTTTATGGTTCATTGAACAAGCATGGGAAACGGTGTTTAAACCCTTTACAATGAAGATCTGTGAAGTGATTTGGATTTTTATTAATTACCTTTGAAAGACAGGGTCCTGAAAAGGGGACATTTCTTTTTTTGCTGAGTTATATAATCCTAATAAGCAACTAATTCCAAAACATTGAGAAATATTGGAATTTAATAATTTGCAAATTACATGACCCTCCCCTGGACTGAAATTGAAAAAGCATGACCCTCTCCCATTTTCCTCCCAGGTACCAATTCTGTACATTTTGACCCTTCTAAGTATCTGCACCAGTCATTATGACTGTATCTATCATGATAGTGGTTAAATGACTAGCTACCAGGAAAAACATGCTCAGTAGATTTGAGCTTCCATTTAGTCATTGTTGAACAAATATAGCTCTGTACTAGTCATCTCTCAACCCCAATCGTTTCCACTGACATAGTAGCTTGTCATTGCAGTTCCAATATTTTATCATTCTTTTGCCAGTGGTGCTGATCGGAGACTCTGGTGTGGGGAAGAGTAACCTACTGTCCCGTTTCACACGGAATGAGTTCAACCTGGAGAGCAAAAGCACCATCGGTGTGGAATTCGCCACCCGCAGCATCCAGGTGGACGGCAAGATGATAAAGGCCCAGATCTGGGATACAGCTGGACAGGAGCGCTACAGAGCCATCACCTCAGCGTGAGTGGAGGAGGGAGCTCACTGCTCAATAATATTAAGGACGCTCGTCTTGCTGTAACCTGCCCTTTATGGAACTAGCATATTTTGATAGATTTCACAGAATGGTTTCAGTACTTTCTCTATCCGAGTATCACAACCTATGACCTCCTATCCTCCCTGCTCTGTTCCAATCAGGTACTACCGGGGGGCGGTGGGGGCTCTCCTAGTGTACGACATTGCCAAGCATCTAACCTATGAAAATGTGGAGCGCTGGCTGAAGGAGCTGAGGGATCATGCTGATAACAACATTGTCATCATGCTGGTGGGCAACAAGAGTGACCTGCGCCACCTCAGGGCAGTGCCCACAGACGAGGCTCGCGCCTTCGCAGGTAAACTACAAACTCACTGGAGTAGATGACAGCTCACTCCGGGGACAAAGATGGTTAAGAAGACACCCCTGTTTGTCTCAACTCAATCTTTTCTCTTTTTCTCCCTCAGAAAAGAATACGCTATCATTTATTGAGACCTCCGCTTTGGACTCCACTAATGTAGAAGAGGCGTTCAAGAACATCCTCACAGGTAATGGGCAGGGGCCACTACACAAGGCTATTTACATTAGTTAGTTTCAAGTCAAATTGTTTGATTTCTTACACATGAATGGAATGGCATATTTAATAATGAGTAACTGATTTATTTGTATTTTCTCCACAGAAATCCACCGAATCGTATCACAGAAGCAGATAGCTGACAGATCAGCACATGACGAGTCTCCAGGCAACAATGTAGTGGACATCAGTGTCCCCCCCACCACTGATGGGCAGAAAAACAAACTACCATGCTGCCAAAGCCTGTGACCCGCAATACCACCTTCCAACCCCCACCCCTCACTCATCTTTCGTTTGTCCTGGTTGTTGAACTGCTGCGGTCTCTATTCCGCCATGTGTTTTAGAAGTCTCCTAGAAAATCAGACTTTCTAGATAAGTCCTTTCTCCCTTTTTTGTCTGTATGCTATCTTTTTATAACCTCAAAGCTCATGTCTTTTACCAAATGATAGACAAAAATCCTATTTTGAATTCAGGCTCTGATCGTGTGACCCAATCCTGTAGAAGGAATGGTGAGAGATCAGTTTGTCCTGTGCTTCTGGTTGCCTTGCTGCTGTCCTCAGTCCCTGTCCTGAGTGTGGCATGAAAGGAGCAAGAACAGAGACCTGGGGTAGTGACTGACTTGGGATGATATTAAGTGGGGGGGCTTTGTTACGCCTATGGTTCAAAGAGATGCCAAAGTGTGTCTGTGAACATTTTCAATCTAAAATAATCTAATCTAAATAGTAAACTTGCAGAGACACTTTTGTCAAAATTTGACTTTTTCCAATTGTATCATGCACTTTGTTTCACTATTGTTAGATGCAGTCACTGTGTTCTCTCTGTAATTAGATCATACTATGAATTGATCCAGTAGTCCAACTACAGTTGAAAGCAAACATAAATATGCATCTTGTGTCCTGCCAATCATTTCAATGGAACTCACCATGTAAAATCAACAACTAATTCCGAAGGACTAACATCTTTTAAATGACAACACTTAGCTTGCTTGGTTTGAGAGGGGCCCCCCTGATATACAGTAACACTCAATATCTAGGGTGGAGGATGTTTTCATTGCTTCACTCTACTCTAACCATTTTGCCTCTAAAATGTTGTTGACAGTGGAATTTTTAAGAAAGGAAGGTTGCTTTTGTATGGTTGGCTATAATGCCTTATGTCTCTCCTTTCTAGTAGATTTGCCTGTATGTAATTTTCTGTCACAGGTCCAACTTTTAAATCAATAAACATGTGTTAATTTGCCTTTTCATCAGGTAGCATTGAAATGGAAATAAACCAAATGAATGTCACTTGTTGACAGACATTTTCTTTGAACATCAAGAGTTTTCCTCTCAAGTCTTATAATGCTGAAACATATCCTGCAGAACTTCTAGTGGTGTAGTTAGTTATAACGTTGAATGTGTGATACAGAAATATATGTTCACACAACTGCTATCAGTAGGACCAATATCTCAATTGCAACTTTAAATTGACACATTTTGAAGAATTGAATGCAGAAAAATTTAGAGTGCACTGAAATGTTATGGTAGACTTAGTTGAATAAGTTCCAACACGTAACTTCAAAATACTGTACATGCTCACCAGAATTGTGTTCATTAGATATTAAGTGAATTGCAACTACTTTGATATATTGTCAGAATTGTTATTTTACTTTATGCCTGATTACCTTTAGTCATTCATTTCAGTCATTCTGAATAGTTGATTTTATTTTAGAAAAAAAAAAACTTTTCTTAATCAGATATTTCATTTATTTTAAGTGCAATCCACTATGTAAATATAAATCGCTTAATTTGTGAACGATTAAACGTGGATAAATACATTGACAAACAAAATGTGTGCTTGCTTCTGGTGTTAATTTGCATTATACAAAATAAAGGTGATTTTCTTCCATATGGAAAAATACCTGTAACTTAATCTGTTTTATTTCACATTCAAATGGGTGAGATATTGAATTTCTATCAGGTTTCTATGTTTAAAATGTTTATATCCTAACAATCGGGAGCTGAATGCCAGCCAACATACAAAAAAATAACGTGGACATCCAGTTGGTGAGAAAGATGACTAGCTATGCTGATCGGAAACGCCGTCCGTATGTGGAGGAGGATACTGTCAAAGACCGTACAGAATGAAGATCACTGACCAATAATGAAGTGAGGCATAAACTGCTTCTCCAATAGAAATCCCGGATCACACTTGAGGTCGATGTCATGGCGACTTTGGCTAGCTAAGCGCATGCGCAGATACACGTCATCGGGTCTGACCGCCGTCTCGCGCCGAACTGCGCATGTGCATGCCGTCAAATCAAAGGCACTACTTCAATATAAAGTTGTGTTTGACGAAAATGAAAACGTGTCAGTTTGTCACTTTCACGAGATTGGAGTAATAATAACATGTTCATTAACTTTTAAGAAAGAGAGAGAGTCACCTTTATTTTGTATAATGCAAATTAACACCAGAAGCAAGCACACATTTTGTTTGTCAATGTATTTATCTAGGTTGTGCCTTTAGATTTCTAGAAAATGAACTAAGGAATACATTTTAACTTCTCTCACTGATCCCAGATCGCATGGACATATTGTCCTTGTTCGAGAGCATCAAATCCATGATGCATTGTGGGTAAATTGTGATTGACTGGATGATCTACAAATATTAATGAGTGGGTATTTTTGATGCAAAGTGATTTGTAGATCAGTCAGTCAGCTGTCGCTTGCAATGTCGAACAAACTCATTGACTTCTCCAATCCCAAACCCCAGCATGTGTCTGCTTGGTCTGTTTCGCAAGCGTTCCCGGTAGTCTCGCGATGTTGCGCCTCTGGGTTTAGAAACTCTGTGCTACTGTTGTCTGACAGCTAGACGAGAACTGGCATAGCTAGCTAGATATCTGAAAGGAAATAAAGCAATTCTCAACATTGATAGTTTCTATAGAGGACTATTTTATACATTGACAACCCCACATATCAGCTGTTAAAATGAAAAAAGAAGGAACGCGGTGAGTATTTTTTTCTACGGTCTCTGTCGGCTGGCTAGCTAGTAACGTTAAAGTAGCTAAGTTAGCGGCTAACAAATAGCTACTATAGTTAGCTAAAATAAAGTTAGCTGGCTCACTAGACCGTTTTCCTAGCAGAAGTCATTAGCTTAATAAATGAACGATACTGTGAACACAATTAAGCCATAATCCATTGTCATGTAGCAATCGGTATGGTTGCTATTATTTCCTGCACTAGCTACTGTAGCTAGAGCTAAACACAGCTGGCTGACCAAATTATCCAGCTGTGTCTTTCGGTCGGGTTTTTGTGTCTGTATTTGAGTGTGTATTTGAGTGTGTGTGTTCTCGTCGGGATTCGACACTTCAAGCATGATGTAGCTAGCTAGCTAGCGTTCTAACTATGTTTGTTTGCAGTAACCACATTGATTAATCACCAACAATCAAGAATATATGTTTTCCTGATATCTAACGTTACAACACATTGGTAGACTTGATGATACTCTGTCATTTTGGAGAGACCAGGGAATGTCTAGCCGCTCCCTGATATTTCGATATTCTGCTATCTGAGGGCTCCGGAGTGTGCGCAGCGATCTAAGGCACTGCATTTCTGTGCTAGAGGCGTCACTACAGACCCTTGTTCGATCCCGGGCTGTATCACGATCGGGAGTCTCAGAGGGTGGCGCACAATTGGCCCAGCGTCCTCCAGGTTAGGGGAGGGTTTGTCCGGGTTAGGCCGTCATTGTAAAATAAGAATTTGTTCTTAACTGACTCACCTAGTTAAATAAAGATTAAATAAAAGCATATCTGAATAGATAATGGTGTTTATATTGTATTTTGAGGGTCAAATAAGAATGCTTTGGCTTTGATCAAAGGTTTTCATTTAAATGGTTATCTTTCTAAAGTTATAATTTGGTCATGTCAGTATATTTCCTAGAAGCTGTAAGATGCTGACATCCCATACAGACAGATATATGAATTCAGTGTCTGAGTAGCCAGTTATCTGGGTGAGGATGTCTAGGAGACAGCTTGGCCGGGATAGGCCGTCACTCCCTTGTGCTCATACAGAGATAGCGTTTTAGAAGTAGCTGTGTTGTGTTTTGCCAAATTAGCTCAACTGGACTCTGCATTTTGGGGGCAAATAGGCCTACAGTTCAGACAAGAAGATCATTATTTTATTCCCTAATATTTACTACAATATAAATTCTCAGTGTTGTGAAAACATTTGAAGAGACTTTTTCATGTTGTCATCATTTAGGCCTCATACAGCTCAGTGTTCTAATAATGTTGGTCAAAGAAAATGATATTATATTTTAAATCTCACTATTTGTCTCATAATAAGCTCTGTGAAGTAACTAGTACTATAAGTGTATTGTATGAAGTGAATGAGGTTCTAACTCCTTCTCATCACTCTCCAGCTGTTGGGCCTAACTGCTCTGAGCTGAGTCTGTTCCTCATCAGTCCCTTGACACCTGACCCCCTGGACGGTGTAACCATGACGACAGGGGAGTGTTGCCACCTCCCGGGCTCTCTGTGTGACTGCACTGGCAACGCTGCCCTGTCCAAAAGCGTGGAGGAGTCGGATAACTGCAGATCACAGTATGTCACCCAGGTCACAGCTAAAGATGGACGGCTGCTCTCCACTGTCATCAAACCCGTGAGCACACAGAGGTACTGTGGCTGATAACTCACTTTCAGAGCTGAGCATTTATGAGATGTTTAGGGCTTTTATAACAGGCTGTTATAGTAGTAATCCTAGTCATATCTGGAACTCGTGAGAGTGTTTGTGAGTATGTGTCCGGAAAGATGTCTCACAGTTAGCCTCAGAATTTATGAGAATTTGCTTAGCTGTTAAGCCTGAAATGTTATGTTAGCCCAAGTAATATTCGGCAGGCTGTAGTAAGTAAAACCAGTCTAAGTATCCTGTTCAGGACCTTTCTGTTTCCTCCAGCGATGGGCCAATCTGCCGGATCTGCCATGAGGGGGCCAACAGCGAGGGCCTCCTGTCCCCCTGCGACTGCACAGGGACTCTGGGCACAGTGCACAAGAGCTGCCTGGAGAAGTGGCTCTCCTCCTCCAACACCAGTTACTGTGAGCTGTGCCACACAGAGTTCACAATTGAACGGAAGCCCAGGTCCCTCACAGAGGTAACAAAGGTCAATGCCTTTAGCTTGTGTGTGTGTGTGTGTGTGTGGCTGCTGCTTGCTTTTGCCTTTGTCAGCATTCCTCTGCCTGCAGTGTGTGTGTGGTTCTGCTTATGCTGTGTCAAAACACATGAGCATGATTCACTCTTCTTTGTCTCTTTCTGCTTGCATAGATTACTCAATGGAAACATTGTGCTTGTAGCTGCAATACTTCTGTGTTGATATAGAATTTTGGGCCTTGCTCATGGGTCAACAACATGAAGCAATGTTGGCTTAGTTTGACTTAGTTGTGTATTACTCATGCGTATTAAATCCTGAATATGTCAATGGAAATCTAGTTAGGGAGGGATTAGGGATTGTTGTTATTTATTTATTGTAATGTATCATCATGTGTTTGTGTAATGAATGATGTTTGAACCCAGGAAGTTTAGCCATTCATCTACTAATAGGTATCTCAATAAACCAAACCCTGAAGAAGAAGAAAAAGCAGCGTGGGTCCTCCAGTGACCATGTTGGGCCTGTAGTGCATGCTCAGTACACTTTATTTCTTTCTCTTTCTTCTCTCCCCTCTCTTCTGTCTTCACAGTGGATGCGGGACCCGGGCCCTCGGAACGAGAAGCGCACGTTGTTCTGTGACATGCTGTGCTTCCTGTTCATCACGCCCCTGGCAGCCATCTCTGGCTGGCTGTGTCTGAGGGGAGCTCAGGACCACCTGCACTTCAACAGCAGACTGGAGGCCGTGGGCCTCATCGCCCTCACCATCGCCCTCTTCACCATTTACGTCCTCTGGACTCTGGTAAGTAGGCCCACATCTAGGACCAGCTAGAACTGACCTTAGATCAGCGTCTCAGCATGCTATATCATGGTTGGGAAACTAGTCCCCTGTCTTTGACTAATCACACTTTAAATACTTAGTGGGACAACAAGACCGTCCAAGACAGTCCCACTTAAATTTGATGCGGAATGATTTGTTTTTATGAGTCTTTTGTCATGCCTGTTGCTTCTTAAAAGACTTTGCTTTACAAGACAGAAAGGGACTTTGATCGAGTCTGTTTTGTATTTACCAGTTGTAATGTGTTTCAACTCATGAATGTGCTTGGGCAGCAGTTCTCAAACCTTTAGCCTGCCAGTTTGTTTGTTTTTAGCTTTGGAGGAGCATCAATATTCTCTCCCCCTCAACCCCCTTCTCTCCTCCTCAACCCCCTTCTCTCCTCCTCAACCCCCTTCTCTCCTCCTCAACCCCCTTCTCTCCTCCTCAACCCCCTTCTCTCCTCCTCAACCCCCTTCTCTCTCCTCCTCAACCCCCTTCTCTCTCCTCCTCAACCCCCTTCTCTCTCCTCCTCAAACCCCCTTCTCTCTCCTCCTCAACCCCCTTCTCTCTCCTCCTCAACCCCCTTCTCTCCTCCTCCTCAACCACCTTCTCTCTCCTCCTCAAACCCCCTTCTCTCTCCTCCTCAACCCCCTTCTCTCTCCTCCTCAAACCCCTTCTCTCTCCTCCTCAACCCCCTTCTCTCTCCTCCTCAACCCCTTTCTCTCCTCCTCAACCCCCTTCTCTCCTCCTCAACCCCCTTCTCTCTCCTCCTCAACCCCCTTCTCTCTCCTCCTCAACCCCCTTCTCTCTCCTCCTCAACCCCCTTCTCTCTCCTCCTCAACCCCCTTCTCTCTCCTCCTCAAACCCCCTTCTCTCCTCCTCAAACCCCCTTCTCTCCTCCTCAAACCCCCTTCTCTCCTCCTCAAACCCCCTTCTCTCCTCCTCAAACCCCCTTCTCTCCTCCTCAAACCCCCTTCTCTCCTCCTCAAACCCCCTTCTCTCCTCCTCAAACCCCCTTCTCTCCTCCTCAACCCCCTTCTCCCCTGCAGGTATCATTCCGCTACCACTGTCAGCTCTACTCTGAGTGGAGACGAACCAACCAGAAAGTACGCCTGCTCCTTCCAGACGCGAAGGGTGGGCATTCTAGCCAGCATTCCTTGCTCTCCACGAAGCTGCTGAAAAAGACAGCTGACGAGACCATAGTATGAGGTCAAAGATTTTTTTATTTTTCTGTTTAAATCCTTTTTTTTATCTACGTGTATCATCATCAGCACTTCATTTTACACCTCTCTTTTTAACTTAGTCGTGTTATAGCCTCTACTGGCGTTTTTTAAAATATTGATCAGGTAAAGAAAGCAGTATGATAGAGGTCATTGAGTACCGTGCAGTATAGTGTTTTGTGAAGGTTTGGAAATGGGCAGTTGATTGGAGGGTACTCCACTGGGCCCTGCAAGAAGATGAGAAAGGATTGGACTGATGCTCAGTGGAGATGGCTGCTGAAGCTGTAAAAACCAAACCCTAGCGTTTAAGTGAACATTTACTCTCTTTATTTTCAGTTCTCCACCTCCGACTATAAAAGTGAGGCATGGATCGTTGATGCTGATCTAAGGCGATTCATCCGGCAGTTGATTCCCTAACCACTGAGTGCAGAAGTGAGAAGTTTTGACTCCGGTTCACCAGCCACAGGCTATTCCACTGGGGATTATATATGCTCATGCCATTTTAATACGCAATTCAGTTGACTCCCTTCAATTTACCTCCCATCTGTTTTCCCCTTGGTGTGAGCAGGAATGTTGTTCGTGAAGATGGAGATTGTGCAATAAAACACAGTGGATGCGGTTGTTCTCGCAGTATGTGAGGAGACTGCTCCCAACACGCACAGTTTTGCATGCATGTGATGCACTGTTTATTTTTTGTTGGGGGGGGGGGGGTATTGTTTTTTGTTTTTTTACATTGGGGGATTGAAAGATCGGTTGGTCGAGCTTCCTTTGATTTAGTGTTGCTAGTTTGTATTTTGGTCAAGGTTTCCTCCCTGGGAGTATAGAGGTCTCATACTATCAGCACTTAATCAAAAAAAATGTGCAAATAGATCTATGTACAGTAGGTCTAGATGCCACTGATGATGAAAAGCCTTTATGGAAATGTGTATTCCACAAACATGAAGTTCAAACTTTTTGTGGTTTAGGGAAAGTAAGGCTTACCTTTCCAGTATCGCATGGTCAAGGTCAGACTTACAGGAAATCAACAGTACATTGCTCTCCTATGACGAGATTCCAATGAAAAGCTTTTAGTTGGTGTTTTTTTGTATTGGTGTGTTTTCTTTTTTGTGTAGTCACGTAACAATAGCTAGTAATCACATCCAGAAAGAGCGTAGATTGGTTGGTTGATGTTACTTTGGGTTTTGTGGAAGTTCCTATTCCCTCCGATATGCAGTTGACCAGACTCTGACGCCTTACACTCATACGTACCTACAGACTGTACCTTGACAGTAGAACCCAGTGTCTGGTTCTAGACTGTTATGGGTTTTGTTGTTCTCCATCTACCACAGCTTTAAAACATATGAGGTGACCTCTGGATGAGAGGGAGAGATGTGCAAAAACAGCATAGGTCTTTGTGTGGGTCTTGTGCATTTGATTTCTTCCCTGTACACTGTATGGTTCTTTCAGACGTCCCTCTGTCTTAGCGACGCTTCATTTCCACATATTTCTATATGTATTGTTAATCATAGTGTCCTTGGTTGACCATACAAGTATTGACCCTGAATCTTAAAAGCTGTTAACAGGCCTAAAGAGAGGAGGATTAATGCAAATATCCTCCTCAGTAGGGGAAGCTCACGTTATGGTGCACAGAAGCCAAAAACCTAGGCCTAGATCTGTCACTCTTTTGTATTTTCTATGATAGTTGAATTTGTTTCAACCCCTTCATAGCAATCATGCTCCTATCTATTGCTCATCTGTAGGGGCAGGTTAAACTCTTCCGGGTTGATCACCTGAAGGGCTTTGCGGTGGAACAGCTATGCACTGGAAAGGTTTATTTATGCAGCTGTAAGAACCCTGGTTGTGGGAGTGGCATTCTGAAAATCAGATTAAACTTGGGGGGGAAAATGGTGATCTACAGTAAACAAAGTAGGAAGTCATCCTCCGCATGACACTAGTCAGCCCAGTTCCGTGTAGTGTTCTGTTGGGAGACCCATTCTGAAAATAGAAATGTTTTTGTTGTTGTGAAGTGGCGATTGTCACTCTGAAGGAATCCTCATCTGGTGTTAAAGGGTAGATAACATTGTGCAATAGTAATACTAGAGCTTAGTATGAGGTTATTTTCCTGCGTGTGTGGTGGGGTGGAACCGTGTTGAAGATCTTTCAGGGTGGAGAGAGTTCTTATCTGTGTCGTCAGCGATGGGCCACTGCCCGTGTCACATGCTGTCTCTGATTGGTGAGTTCGCCTCCAGCTGACGTGTTGGGAGCTATGGAGACTTTGCAATGTAGGGTGTAGTTACAGCAAGTGTGCAATTTGATCACTTTACAATGCAATTCTTACCTATAACCTTAACAATACGTAATGAAAGCAGAAATATAATGCAGAAGTAAGTGCATGTGAAGGATCATAGCAGTTGGCTCACTTGTGCAGGCTGAGAAGGTCACGATAGGATGTTGGATTTTTCTATGCGAGTCTTGAGTTGCCTACAATATGCTCAGAGACATTAAACTCCAGTGTTATAACCGCTAATTCAAACAGTTCCTTCTCTCCAAAGAAGCATTGATTCTTGTGTTTTATACCAGTATATCAAACGGCACTTTCACAAAACTATAATTGAAATGAATACAGTGTGGTTGTTTATATCATCTCCCAATACAGACTTTGAAAGGGATTTAAAAGTGTTACTGATATTGTACAATTTTCCCAGTTTCTGGTGTTCGGATATTGCTCCTCTGATTTCGTTTTTGATTGGAAGATGAAACCAAGGGTCCAGGGCATTGTCATGCTCGTTTGTAAAAGGAGCAACATACCAGCTTTGTAGACTTGTTTTTGTTAATGTTTTAATCTCGTGTTCATTTTACCACAGTTTTTAATATATTCATGTGTATCATTCGTAATTTTGTTTCAATTATTCATTAAGCACAGGATTTGTATCAATCTTACACTATAGTATTTCAAAACATGTTTATGTTGTGCAATGTAAAAAAGAAAGATGTCTTCACCAAATATATGTTGGCGCTTGCAATCAGCCAAGAAAAGTGTGCAAAGCTAATTTAATAATGAAGCAACAGAATGGATAAACATCAATGACTCCTTTGTCTTCTTAATGATGTGGACACTTGCATGTACTACACAGGCCTCTTATTTGATGTTATTTCCGACTTTACGGGTATCTGCATCAGTTAACACATTCAGTCCAAAATGGAATTGTTTGTAAAATGTTGGTTGAACTGTCATCTTCCTTGATCACATTCATGCAAATATTGTGTGGACTATCCTAGGTCACATTACTCTTGATAGGGGTTTTGCACTTTTTGTTCACATGGAAAATGTAGAATTTGTTTGGTATCCAGTGCTCTGGTTTCCAGTCACTCTCAGTTCAACAAGAGGGTCAACATATCAACAAAATGTCCCATGTCATGTGTTAAAGTTTGTTCACTTACTAGTTACAGTCTAAACTTACACTGAACAGAAATATAAACATGTAAAGTGTTGGTTTCATGAACTGAAATACAAAATCCCCGAAATGTTCCAAATGCACAAAAAGCATTTCTCCTTTGCCAAGATAATTGATCCACCTGACAGGTGTGGCATATCAAGAAGCTGATTAAACAGCATCATTACGCAGGTGCAACTTGTGCTGGGAACAATAAACGGCCACTCTAAAATGTGCAGTTTTGTCACACAACACAGATGTCTCAAGTTTTGAAGGGGCATGCAATTGGCATGCGGACTGCAGGAATGTCCACCAGAGCTGTTGTCAGAATTTAATGTTAATTTCTCTACCATAAGCCGCCTCCAACGTCATTTTAGAGAATTTGGCAGTATGTCCAACCGGCCTTACAATCGTAGACCACGTTCAGCTACGTCAGCCAAGGACATCCACATCCGGCTTCTTCACCTGCGGGATCATCTGAGACCAGCCACCCAGACAGCTAATGAAACGGGAGTATTTCTGTCTGTAATAAGGCACTTTTGTGGGGGAAAACCAATTCTGATTGGCTTGGCTTGGGCCTATGCCCTCCCAGGCCCATCCATGGCTGCTCTCATGCCCAGTCATGTGAAAACCATAGATTAGGGCCTAATGAATTTATTTCAATTGACTGATTTCCTTATATGATATGTAACATAGTGAAATTGTTGCACGTTGCATTTATATTTTTGTTCAGTATATTAAACTCATCTCCATCTAAGGCTCTTTTCTAATCCATCCTCCGAAAATAGACCGCCAACGATGAGAGGGTCATGTCATTCAATAATTAAATTCTGTTTTCCACTACTGGCTTACACAGAGGTCAACAACTGATGAAATGTTGAATTGAATCCCTGTGAACAGTTAGTTCCTGGATCTCCCTCCCATGCAATGCCTGGCAGATAGGCCTAAAAGGGGCTTAGAATAGACACGGGTCTAATATTTTTCATATGATGCTGTAGCATCATGCTTGACACCACTGGGATATCTCTAATGGGGTGTGAAGCTGTCCTAGATCAGAGGAATAGGACTGGGCCTGGAGGAAACAGAAACAACCTCCTGTAGACCCCTGCCTCTACAACAGCAAGCCTCCATAAGGACAGACAGACACACAGGACAAGACCGCTCACATAGTCTACCCACATACATCTGAAGTTGAGCATTTTGAATTCCAGTACTGTACAGCGCACTGATAAGGGTTGCACATGTTACAGATAAATTAATGACTTACGTACTACTTTGTCATTGAGTTTATTGTAAAGTCTTACAGTGCTTATTGAAAAGAAAACAATGAAAAGGTGAGACATACATTTGAATAAATATACAATGAAGGTCTTTTCTGGACGAAATGCATATACCAATGTAATAATACTGCCTTATTCGAGAGAAACTGTGAGTGGCTATATACACAGCACCATCTAGTGGTCATTGTTCAAATCTCAAGAGTCCAAAACAGCACTACAGCACTTCAAATCCAGCTCATCCCATTTCACAGACAACTGTCCTGTTGCTACACTGCAGGAACCTCAATGTTGAACCCATGAATAACTGAAAAAGTGACAGGAAGGCTTTTTAAAGTTTCACAATAATGGCAGAAGAGCATATGTGAGCTCACAAGTAATAAAAAGTAAGTTTTGTATACAGGGAGGGGAGAGTAGGGCGTCGCCACATATGGTAAAGACAGAATGGGCAGTACAGGATAAGAGTGTGATGGTGGAAGTGGAGGGGGGTGGGGAAAGGGGGTCAGAAGAGTGCTGAGGGTCACAGGCTTTGGCAGCACGGTAGTTTGTTTTTCTGCCCATCGGTGGTGGGGGGGACACTGATGTCCACTACATTGTTGCCTGGAGACTCGTCATGTGCTGATCTGTCAGCTATCTGCTTCTGTGATACGATTCGGTGGATTTCTGTGGAGAAAATACAAATAAATCAGTTACTCATTATTAAATATGCCATTCCATTCATGTGTAAGAAATCAAACAATTTGACTTGAAACTAACTAATGTAAATAGCCTTGTGTAGTGGCCCCTGCCCATTACCTGTGAGGATGTTCTTGAACGCCTCTTCTACATTAGTGGAGTCCAAAGCTGAGGTCTCAATAAATGATAGCGTATTCTTTTCTGAGGGAGAAAAAGAGAAAAGATTGAGTTGAGACAAACAGGGGTGTCTTCTTTGTCCCCAGAGTGAGCTGTCATCTACTCTAGTGTTTTTGTAGTTTACCTGCGAAGGCGCGAGCCTCGTCTGTGGGCACTGCCCTGAGGTGGCGCAGGTCACTCTTGTTGCCCACCAGCATGATGACGATGTTGTTATCAGCATGATCCCTCAGCTCCTTCAGCCAGCGCTCCACGTTTTCATAGGTTAGATGCTTGGCAATGTCGTACACTAGGAGAGCCCCCACCGCCCCCCGGTAGTACCTGATTGGAACAGAGCAGGGAGGATAGGAGGTTATAGGTTGTGAGACTAAGATAGAGAAAGATTTCACAAAATGGTTTCAGTACTATCAAAATATGCTAGTTCCATAAAGGGCAGGTTACAGCAAGACAAGCGTCCTTAATATTATTGAGCAGTGAGCTCCCTCCTCCACTCACGCTGAGGTGATGGCTCTGTAGCGCTCCTGTCCAGCTGTATCCCAGATCTGGGCCTTTATCATCTTGCCGTCCACCTGGATGCTGCGGGTGGCGAATTCCACACCGATGGTGCTTTTGCTCTCCAGGTTGAACTCATTCCGTGTGAAACGGGACAGTAGGTTACTCTTCCCCACACCAGAGTCTCCGATCAGCACCACTGGCAACAAAACACACATTTAATACCGAAATGACAGGCTGCTGCTGTATGTTCAGTACAGTGGAAAATGTTAGACCACATAATAGATCATATACAGTAAACCAATTACCAAAACCAAGTAGACCAAGTGGATTACTTAAGAAAATGGTTATAATCAAATGGATCAGTGCATGTCTGACTTCTTTAAATGCTTTGGAAAGACAATATGTTCATTGATTGAATACTGCTGTTTGCATGGCGTTGTCAAGATGACGAAAACAACAGAAAAGCATTCTTAATAGAAATAAAGTGGTTAAATGAGTATAAAGCGCTGCTCTGTCTCTTTAGTGGAGGAAAACGTTGTGAACTTTGTCCTTCTGAAGTCATGCTGCAGGAAGCTGAGAACCTGTTCCTACTGGGAAACCTGAGTTGACACTTTCAGAGGGCCTCTCTTCCTTTCCTGTCTTCTCCAATGATTCGCCCACTGAATCCATTATATCACATTTTATATTATCATGTTTTAAGTGTCATTTGGAATGTATCATTTTGAATATTGCTGTATACTACACTAGATTGATAACAGATGTGGTGTGCTTCTGTGGGATTGAAACATATAACAGTAACTCATCAGTAGGGTAATAAATGGGTATCTGTAAGATTTTGACAAATGTGGTTTCTTGTGCCGGGGACTTCCTTCCTGCTCATTATCCCATTCTTGTCTGATACAATTAAATGGGCAGTCTGTTATCAGGGATGGTCATGTTCAGCTTCATCGCATACTGTCAGTCACATAATGTAAGCAAACTGTTTATGGGATGAACAAATATAACAGTATTTCTATTAGGCATATTCTGTATGGGTATTACCTATAAGTTACATATACAACGAATAAAAAATTACAATGACTTAATGAATCACCCATTTCAGGTTTGACCTTTGGTACACTTTGTGAAAAGAATCCTAGCTATGATTTGTATTTTTAGAAATCTGCATGTTGCTGGCCAGCACCTTTTGAGTATGATGATGGTGTTATAAAGGAACGAGACCTGAGAAAACCTCTGTCGTTAGACAAGTTAGAGCTGTGCATTTGTCAACACAATGCGACAAACTAAGAATTAGCAATCCACCAGATCAGATGGAGGCTTGCTAAATCTATCTGGACATTCTAAAACAATCTGTTATAATAAAATACATTGTGGGTGCTACCTCTAACGGCACCTACGTAATTGACAAAATCAGACAAATTATATTTGTTGTAGCTACCACAAAAGGCAGCTAGCTACAGCTAGGTGGGTAGAAATGGATGACAGTTAGTTTACCTTTGAACAAGAAATCGTACTCATCATCTCTGTTACCCATGTCTTTAGAATCGTATTGACTCCAATTTAATTGCGATATATTCCTGGTCTAGCGTTTCAGCTGTTGGTTGTAGTGTTTGCTCGTCCCTTTTTTTCCCTGTATCCCAATGAGCGAGACAATGCCTTGGCTGTCAGTCTCCAACCGAACGCAGGAAGAGGGGATCTTCCTGGCTCTGCAGAAGGGGAGGAGTTCACTGACGCCAATGTAAACTGTACTACTATGTTCATGGCATTCCATTACAGTAGTAATAGGCCTACATAGCTAGGCTATATCAGTGATAATATATACAGTTGGTGGTTAAGAATGAGGCTTCTTTTTTATTCTGATGACTCCTGTCAAATTATACTTTATCAAGGGTCTACTCAAATCCTTAAGAAGTTCTACAGCTGCACCATTGAGAGCATCTTGACTGGCTGCAGCATTACTTATTATGGCAACTGCACCGGTCTCGATCGCATGGCGCTACAGAGGGTGGTGCGGACAGCCTAGTACATCACTGGGGCCGAGCTCCCTGCCATCCAGGACCTCTATATCAGGCTGTGTGAAAGATTGGCCCAGAAAATTGTTAAAGATTTCAGCCACTCAAGCCATCGACTGTTCACCGTCGCTTATGAACGGCAAGCTGTACCTGAGCATCAAGTCTGACACCAACAGCCATCTGAACAGCTTCTATCCCAAAGCCATAAGACTGCTAAATAGCTAACACAATGGCTACAATGACTATCTGCATTGACCCTTCTATGCACACTCACTCTATGCACTCACTCACACACACACACACACTCACGTACAACTAACCTTGTGGGGACACACTATTCCCCTTAACCCTATTTTTTAAATATAATTGTTTATTTAACTAGGCAAGTCAGATAAGAACAAATTCTTATTTACAATAACGGCCTACCAAAAGGCCAAAGGATACCTGCGGGACGGGCCTTGGATTGAAAAAAAAAATAGAATATAAATTTAGGACAAAACACACATCACAACAAGAGAGACACAACAATACATAAAGAAAGACCTAAGATAACAACATAACAAGGCAGCAACACAGCATGGTAGCAACACAACATGGTAGCAGCACAAAAACATGGTACAAACATTATTGGGCAATGTTTTGGAGGTGTTCATAACAAGGTTAAGGGTAGAGAAAGCTTGTTGGACACTAAGAAAGCTTTGTTGTAGAAGAGAATTTAACACAAAATCCATGGAGGGGCCAGCAGAGTATAAGACTGTATCATCTGCATATAAATGGATGAGAGAGCTTCCTACTGCCTGAGCTGTGTTGTTAATGTAAATTGAGAAGAGCGTGTGGCCTAGGATTGAGCAGTGGCTGAGACAGGAGATTTTCTGACTTCATACACTGCACTCTTTGAAAGAGGTAGTTCCTTAGGCGGCCCACAAGAATGGAATGGTCTGAGTGTGCGTGTGCCGAGCCTTTCGTCAAATTCAATTCTTGAGGTGGATTAACTCTGCAAGGTCACGGTCGAACCAGGGGCGGAAACGGTTTTTAATTCTCATTTTCTTTATGGGGGCGTATTTGTTAACAATACCACTGAACATTTCAAAAAAGAAGGTCCAAGCTTCTTCGACAGAGGAATCAAGCTGATTCTAAACCATTTTACAGAGGCCAGTTCATGAAGGAAGGCTTGCTCATTAAAGTTTTTTAGCAAGCGTCTATGACAAATCAGGACAGGTCGTTTCACTGAGCAGCCATTATGAACACAGGCTGTAAAACAGTGATCACTAAGGTCTTTTGCTTTTACTTCACTGTATTCCTAAAGAAAATAATGTACTTTTTATGACATACATTTTCCCTGACACCCAAAAGTACTTCTTACATTTTGAATGCTTAGCCGGGCAGAAAAATTGTCCAATTCACACACTTATCAGGAGACCATCCCTGGTCATCCCTACTGCCTCCAATCTGACTCATGAAACACAAATGCTTCCTTTGTACAGTGCCTTGCGAAAGTATTCGGCCCCCTTGAACTTTGCGACCTTTTGCCACATTTCAGGCTTCAAACATAAAGATATAAAACTGTATTTTTTTGTGAAGAATCAACAACAAGTGGGACACAATCATGAAGTGGAACGACATTTATTGGATATTTCAAACTTTTTTAACAAATCAAAAACTGAAAAATTGGGCGTGCAAAATTATTCAGCCCCTTTACTTTCAGTGCAGCAAACTCTCTCCAGAAGTTCAGTGAGGATCTCTGAATGATCCAATGTTGACCTAAATGACTAATGATGATAAATACAATCCACCTGTGTGTAATCAAGTCTCCGTATAAATGCACCTGCACTGTGATAGTCTCAGAGGTCCGTCAAAAGCGCAGAGAGCATCATGAAGAACAAGGAACACACCAGGCAGGTCCGAGATACTGTTGTGAAGAAGTTTAAAGCCGGATTTGGATACAAAAAGATTTCCCAAGCTTTAAACATCCCAAGCAGCCCTGTCCAAGCGATAATATTAAAATGGAAGGAGTATCAGACCACTGCAAATCTACCAAGACCTGGCCGTCCCTCTAAACTTTCAGCTCATACAAGGAGAAGACTGATCAGAGATGCAGCCAAGAGGCCCATGATCACTCTGGATGAACTGCAGAGATCTACAGCTGAGGTGGGAGACTCTGTCCATAGGACAACAATCAGTCATATATTGCACAAATCTGGCCTTTATGGAAGAGTGGCAAGAAGAAAGCCATTTCTTAAAGATATCCATAAAAAGTGTTGTTTAAAGTTTGCCACAAGCCACCTGGGAGACACACCAAACATGTGGAAGAAGGTGCTCTGGTCAGATGAAACCAAAATGGAACTTTTTGGCAACAATGCAAAACGTTATGTTTGGCGTAAAAGCAACACAGCTGAACACACCATCCCCACTGTCAAACATGGTGGTGGCAGCATCATGGATTGGGCCTGCTTTTCTTCAGCAGGGACAGGGAAGATGGTTACAATTGATGGGAAGATGGATGGAGCCAAATACAGGACCATTCTGGAAGAAAACCTGATGGAGTCTGCAAAAGACCTGAGACTGGGATGGAGATTTGTCTTCCAACAAGACAATGATCCAAAACATAAAGCAAAATCTACAATGGAATGGTTCAAAAATAAATATATCCAGGTGTTAGAATGGCCAAGTCAAAGTCCAGACCTGAATCCAATCGAGAATCTGTGGAAAGAACTGAAAACTGCTGTTCACAAATGCTCTCCATCCAACCTCACTGAGCTCGAGCTGTTTTGCAAGGAGGAATGGGAAAAAATTTCAGTCTCTCGATGTGCAAAACTGATAGAGACATACCCCAAGCGACTTACAGCTGTAATCGCAGCAAAAGGTGGCACTACAAAATATTAATTTAAGGGGGCTGAATAATTTTGCACGCCCAATTTTTCCGTTTTTGATTTGTTAAAGTTTGAAATATCCAATAAATGTCGTTCCACTTCATGATTGGACTTCATGTCCCACTTGTTGTTGATTCTTCACAAAAAATACAGTTTTATATCTTTATGTTTGAAGCCTGAAATGTGGCAAAAGGTCGCAAAGTTCAAGGGGGCCGAATACTTTCGCAAGGCACTGTATATATTATATATTAGCATGGGTATTGAACGATACCAGAGGGTGGATTAAAAAAATCACTAATATAAGAAGTAGACGGTACATGTTTGGTCTTTGGGCTAAATGTATACATTATGATTTGCCTCTGAACTGTATGTGAACCCCTCTGCAATCTACTGGCACTAACCATTCAAAACTAGGACTTCAACCAGGCTGTCCCTACACTATTTGCTCTCTCTCTGTCTCTCTCTCTCTCTCTCTCTTAAACTGCTAGCACAAATCCTATGTGAAAATTTGGTTCTTCACAAAAGATCATGAAAACTGGCCCAAATCAGCTCCTCATAATTCAGCAGGGAGGTGTGCAACTACCACACATTATACCCATTATACCAGTGTAGAAACTACGTCACCTACATAGATATTACCAAATCCCTTTCAATTCACATTCCTTGCAGAAATAATTATTTGCAAACCTTTTAAAACGTCCAGAAAGACAGTGGTCTTAGAAGGGTATTTGTACTTTAAAAGACATATTTTATATGAGTGGATGAAAGAATTCTGCCAGTGTTTAAATGTCCTAGTTTCATGTTTTTTTCTTTACCTAAAACTCTATATACCAAAGTGAGCCTATGAGGACCTTGGGGATCAGATCAGTACTATTATATTATACCCATTGATCAAACGTATAACAGACAGACACTGCTCAAAAGGACTTGTTTGTAATATCTACACTCAGTTGCCACTTTATTAGGTTCACCACCCTATTCACAAAAATAAATTGCTCCTACATACACCAAGTCCCATGGTCTTGGCTTGCTGGACACTTGAGCATGCAGAGAAATATTCAGGTATTCTGTTACTGTTTGTTTGAACTTTAGAAAGTGCAAAATGACAGCACAGTCTGTGATGGTCTTTTGTAACTCAGAAAAGTTACAAAACTGTTTTTTTAAATAATTCCAACACTCAGCTTGTACTGACTGTAATAAACTCCAACTGGACTTGAACAGTCTATCTCCTTTCCCAGTTTCATCAACTGTTTTGAATTCACGCTGTTCCAGATGCATAGGGGGTTGTACCTAATAAAGTGACCACTGAATCTATAGACTTTCCACAATGTGTTCTGGGAATACCCTGGGTATTAAACATTTGGCTGTAAGTGTTGAACAGTTGAATCTATTACCTCAGGAAAAAAGCCTGAAAAGGGAAATACTGATACTTGAAAATACATTTTGGGAGGTTTAATGTACTTTGATGTAGGTTTGATGTACCAACTATAATTATTGTAATTCATGTTATATTTCTAAATCCCACATGGTGATCTCATGGAACCTTGCTGTTTTTATGTCTTAGCCATTAGGGGAGGTGTTATTTTTATTCTGCTTTAGGCTAACAGGAAATACAGAAAAAAGGAGGGGAATTCTCAGACTTACAGTAGCTTACTACAAAGTTGACTAGGTGTTTTTGAGGTAAACTTTTGGCTCCAATGGGTCGTGTAAAGCAGAAAGACGATCTTTGGGGTACCCTTTGCTACAGGGTGTGGGAAGGGGACAAAGCACAGAGAGTGAGAGAACAATGTAGTATGCAACTGTGAGGGACAGATTTTGTAATTGAAGCACAACCTTTAGAACTATGGGTTCCAGAAAGCATCTTTAAATGTGTCAACAATGCATACAAATGCCGTCCTCTTTTTTTCCAGTCTTCAATGCGAAGCAAGACCAATCAATGTGTGCTTTGCATCATCCAGAGAAAACCGATGATCATGTGACTAACTGGGTTTGTCTTTGTGTAATATAGCAGTAGGCTATGAAAACTCATGTAGTTTCATCCTTCAAGACATTTAGAAGTATGAATTTTTATCAGGGTTATCCTTGTGTTATTGTTTGGGTTGCACATTTTGGGGATTATTCAGAGGTAGAAATTTTCCGTGGGAATTAACGGGCATATATGCAATTTAATAATAATACCATTTATATGTAGATGTTTTTTACATTGAATATATTTACCATATCATATGGAGACAGAAACATAAATATTTTACCTTATCATAAGTAGACAAAATGCAAATGATTAAATCTTTCCAATATAATGTTTTTAAATAAAATTGTTACGAATTGAACTTTAATTAAATAAATTGACTCTTCACATGGGATGATTTCACAGAACATGAAGGAAAATGAGATATTGAATGATCCCCAATGATTCATCACATCTCCCAAAAACGTTTTCAACATACATCTGTAAAATTATAGTCTAGAAACTAAAGCTTTGGTTGTCTTCCTCTAAGGCTTCCATGTCTTCTCCCGGGACCTCCTCAATGTCCACCTCTTGAACATCAGACTCTGAGGCCTCATCTTTACTGTCACTTTCCAACCTTGTTGAGGATGGCTCATTGTCAGGCTCAAAAAGCCTCAAATTTGCCTGGATGGCCACCAATTTTTCAACTCTTGTATTGGTCAGCCTGTTGCGTGCTTTGGTGTGTGTGTTCCCAAACAAGGACCAGTTGCGCTCTGAGGCGGCTGATGTTGGTGGGATTTGGAGGATGATGGAGGCAACAGCAGAAAGAGCCTCAGATCCACAAAGTCTCTTCCAACAGGGGGCTGATGAGATATGTTTGGAACGACTGCCATATTGCATCTCCATCCCAAAGCCCTTGCTTGGAAGTGTACTTCGTCAGACTACCTAGAACCTTGCGCTCATCCAGGCCAAAGTGGAGAGACACGGTAGTGATGACAGGCCTTGTTGATCTCTGCATCAGACAGGATACTCTTGCCAGCATACTTGTGGTCCAACATGTACGCTGCGGCGTGTATGGGCTTCAGGCAGAAGTCTTCATGCTTTTCAATGTATTTTAGAACTGCAGTTTCCTCTGCTTGGAGCAACAGTGAAGTGGGCAAGGCAGTATAGAGTCTGAACATCAGACAGGATGGCATTGTCTCCCTCAAACTGTGCAATGGCTACTGCTATTGGTTTCAGGAGTTTCAGGTTGCTTACCACTCCCAAAATACATCATCCAGGAAGATCCTCTTGATGGGGCTGTCCATGTCAGCAGACTGTGATATGGTCATTTCTTGGAGAGATTCCTTCCCCTCCAGGAGACTGTCAAACATGATGTCAACACCTCCCCAACGACTGTTGCTGGGCAGCTTACATGCGGTGCTCTTATTCGTTTCACTTTGCTTGGTGAGGTAGATTGTTGCTATAACTGGATGACCCTTCACATACCTAACCATTTCCTTGGCTCTCTTGTAGAGTGTGTCCATTGTTTTCAGTGCCATTATGTCCTTGAGCAGATTCAATGCATGAGCAGCACAGCCAGTGGGTGTGATGTGAGGGTAAGACTCCTCCACTTTAGACCAAGCAGCCTTCATGTTCGCAGCATTGTCTGTCACCAGTGCAAATACCTTCTGTGGTCCAAGGTCATTGATGACTGCCTTCAGCTCATCTGCAATGTAGAGACCGGTGTGTCTGTTGTCCCCGGTGTCTGTGCTCTTGTAGAATACTGGTTGAGGGGTGGAGATGATGTAGTTAATTATTCCTTGCCCACGAACATTCGACCACACATCAGAGATGATTGCAATACAGTCTGCTTTCTCTATGATTTGCTTGACCTTCACTTGAATGTTGAACATCCAGCAAATTAGTAGATAAAGCATGTCTGGTTGGAGGGGTGTATGCTGGAAAAAGAACATTCAGAAATCTCTTCCAATACACATTGCCTGTGAGCATCAGAGGTGAACCAGTTGCATACACAGCTCGAGCAAGACATTCATCAGCATGTCTCTGACTACGTTCCTCCATTGAGTCAAAAAACTTCTGATTCCAGGAGGACCATGAGCTGTTGCTATCAATAAGGAGTCTGATTTGACCTTGAATAGAAGTATACAGACTTTTGTCAGAGGTTGCTTGTTGTGACCGCTGAGGGAACTTTATGCACTTGGCCAGATGATTCTGCATCTTTGTTGCATTCTTCACAAATGATTTAGCACAGTATTTGCAAATGTACACAGCTTTTCCTTCTACATTAGCTGCAGTGAAATGTCTCCACACATCAGATAGTGTCTGTGGCATTTTCCTGTAAAGATTAGAAAAACATATGTAACAAAAAGAAAACAAATACAATTCCATGTACAGATAGATAGTTAAGCAATTAGATTAAACAACTCCTTTGTAAGATAAATGTTTTAAAATGAAACATGTATGGAAACAGGTGAATTAACACTCCTCAGTTAGCAGGCTCAAGCAAGCTAAACCCCACATGGTAGCAAAAACTAACCAGCAGAAACGGTTAACAAGTTAGAAATGATTTAAACACACTTTGCTGTAGGCTACTAGTTACTAGTTAACAAAAAATAATGTCTGTCATATACAATATATTCACCCCACCCAGTATTGTAATCAAAAGTTACCAGAACACATGTAGTCCTTGTGTAGTAGTGTGGGCTCAAAAGCATCTCATTCGTGTGAAAGTCAAATAAATGCATGTAATTTAAAGTCATAAATTCAATTACATTTGAAAATGTTCCTAATTGCAAAAGCATGTAACAGAATGAGGGTATTCCATAACTGTAATTTACATGTAAATAAACATAACCCTGTTTTATGTTTTTAATACTGCAGATAGAATACTCTGTATGCCAGAGATGGTACCATTCAGCTTGTCTGGGGATGACAAAGAAGGACTTCAACAAAGCCAAAATAGAAAATGATTGGAAGGGGCCTCTTTGCTGTTAAATTAGAGACCTATTAATAAATGACTGTTGTGCCTTGTAACTACTTTAAAATGTGGAGCTGTTGCAATGCGAACATTGATTTGGCATACAATTTAAGATTGTAAACATTGTACAACTTTATGCAAACAGTGTCTAACTTCATTTAGAACAAATTGCACTTGAAATGAACATTTCTTTAAAGTTATTGCAAATAAATGCAAATTTTCATTTTTTTCTGAGACAATCACTGAATTAGATTTCTTCATCTTTAAATGCAATATTTGAGATGTTATGTATTTATATCAAGTCAAAACTTAATGTTTTTTGGCGAATGTCTGTTGAATGTATTTCTATCAAATCAAAACTGTAATTTTTCGTCAAAACAAAGGTTGTAAAAGTATGCCATACATTTATAGAATAAATCATATCTAATTTGAAGATTCTGTGACAAACGGTGAATTAGCTATTGATTTTTACATTTTTTTAATGGCATTTGGCGAATGTCTGATGATTGTCTGTTAAATGTCCGAATGTGTGAATATAAAACGATATTTACCTCGGTGCAACCTTGCTTATTCATGGTACGTCGAAGTCGATCGATGCCACGCCTTCTTAATCACATCCACTCGGAGTTTGTGCTGTAGTACAAATAAACACAACTGCTTATTTGGACGTAGCTAGCTATTTGACAGTGAAAAAGCGAGGTAAATTATCTAGTATTTTCTGTATTTCTTCCCGCATAATTCTAAACAATTTTATTTTAAACAGTTACGTGTATTGCTTTATCATCTTGTAGACAGGAAGTAATCTGTATTCGCTCTGGCAAACAGTGTTGTATGCTAAGGTTAACGTTAGCTGGCCTTTTAGCTTGCTGTTTAAAAATCTAATAGCTTTTATAATTTATGTAAAAAAAAATACAATAATACAAGTTGTGTAAGCAGCGATGTATTTATTTCAGACTCATATTATGACTTAAAAGTGGCGCGCTGTCAGTGACGGGACTTTGAAACTCAATCTCCCATGTTTCTGTAGTCCCGGAACTGACCCTGTTGTTGATTTTTTTTACATTTTGTTAATGTATTTATTTATTTTTTACATGGATTTTTGAAAGATGTGTTTTTCTCCGTGTTGTCATTTGCGTGGGCATCGTTTTCGTGAAGTTCTCAGCTAATCCGTCTATAACCTCTCCCAAACGGATGCATTTCTCCGGACAGTTGGTGGCGGCAACAATTTAACGTTACCTTTTGAGTGTAGTTAGCCATAAAACCCAAAGAAGAATTCATCCGCCATTTCACTAGCTTGCAGCCGGCCAGTCTCTCCAAAGTCATACACTAAACCCTATATTTATTCAATACTGCGTAAGTGAAGGTCCACTGCCAAACTTAGGCAATATTTTAATAACTTTGTTGAAGTACTCTACTGACCGCAAATTAATTCAGCAACAAAACAGCGGAAACAGGTTAAGCTGCGAAGATGTCGACCGAGGCCGCTGCTACGGAGAAACCAGGCCAGGGGTAACGTTTCATTAATTTATTCTTTTGTTAGCTAGTTGGCTAACTAAACTTGTTAATTCACTTACCTTCCTGTTCGCTAAGGTTTGGCTACGTGTACATTATGTCTCAAACTGCCTAGTAGCAGCTAGCTTAATGGTTATCTAACTGGCTAATCACCACTAACTAACGTTAGCTAATCAATTGATTCTGCTAACGTTAGCCACAAATGTGCGTGCTTGCACAAAATTAACTAGCTAACTGACCAATTTTTTTTTTTTTTTTTACGGTGGGGGGTTATTAACGTAACTTGTAGTGTTGGTCTTTCATGAGCTGAAATAAAATATCCCAGAAATTGTGCATACGCACAAAAAGCTTATTTCTCTCAAATGTTTTGCACAAATGTAACCCTGTTAGTGAGCATTTCTCATTTGCCAAGATAATCCATCCACCTGACAGGTGTGGTATATCAAGAAGCTGATTAAACAGCACCTTGTGCTGGGGACAATAAAATGCCATTCTTAAATATGCAGTTGTCACACAAAACAATGCCACAGATGTCTCAAGTTTTGGGACCATTCAATTGGCATGCTTACTGCCAATTGTCCACCAGAGCTGTTGCCAGATAATTTAATATTACATTCTCTACCGTAAACTGCCTCAAGTCATTTTAGAGAATTTGGCTGTATGTCCAACCGACCTCACAAACGCAGACCACGTGTAACCACGCCAGCCCAGGACTTCCACATCCGGCTTCTTAACCTGCTGAATCTTCTGAGACCAGCCGCCCTGACAGCTGATGAAACTGGATTTGCACAACTGAAGAATTTCTGTACAAACTGTCAAAACTTCTCAGGGAAGCTCATCTGCGTGCGTGTTGCCCTCACCAGGGTCTTGACCTGATTGCAGTTCGGCCTTGCTGGAGAAGTGTGCTCTTCACAGATGAATCCCGGTATCAACTGTACTGGGAAGATGGCAGACAGCGTGTATGGTGTTGTGTGGGAGAGCAGTTTGCTAATCTCAAAGTTGTGAACAGAGTGCGCTATGGTATGGGTAGGCATAAGCTATGGACAACAAACACAATTGCATTTTATCGATGGCAATTTGAATGCACAGAGAGACCGTGACGAGTTCCAGTTACCTCCAATATCCAGCAAGTTTGCACAGCCATTGAAGAGGGGGACAACATTCCACAGGCCACAATCAACAGCCTGATCAACTCTGAAGATGTCGCACTGAGGTAAATGGTGTTTACACCAGATACTGACTGGTTTTCTGATCACGCCCCTACCGTTCTTTTTAGGGTATCTGTGATCAACATATGCATATCTGTATTCAGTTATATTAAGGCCTAATATATTTCAATTGACTCATTTCCTTATGAAGTGCAACTCAGTAAAAATCGTATGTTTCGTTTAATATTTTTGTTCCGTGTATTTGGTCTTCCGGAGTTGCCAACTAGCTAGTTATTCAAACACGAGATGGGTTGGTTGTTTAGCAACAACTGAGCCATGCGCAACTATGGGGCAAAACAGACAGGGTTGGTTTAGGTTGTTCACAACATGTAAGCTAAATTTCATCTTCAATATTTACACACACACAAAAAAAATAAAATATATATATATATATCAAAATATATATATATATATATATATATATATATATATATATATATATATATATATATATATATATATATATATATATATATATATTTTTGCACATTCAGCACTTCTCTCAAATACATTATTGACATGAAATTAGTCACCTCAAAATAAGACATGGTATCAATGACAAGAAACTAGCTTGTTTCATCTTGTTATTCTTTCTTTCTAGTGATCTGGCCATTCAGAATCATAGCAACACACAGACTTCTGCTCCATGCACATAGTTTTTGTCAGCTAACCCATCTATGGAATATATTGCATATCTGGTGAAGGGGTGACTAAACTCCTCCAGAATTTAGGATGGAGCTGAGCGGTGACTAGTGTGGGCAGACTGGAGCTTCGACATCACATACAATGAAAGGTTTTATCAATCTTCTGATTAGCACCCAAAGAAAAGCCCGCAACTACAACGTGTAATTTATGGCTATTCTTTGGTTGCTGAAATGAGTAGTTTTTGATAAGCTCCAATGTCACAAATTGTAGTTCAGTACACCCACACTAGTCCCTGCTCCACTCCATCGTAAATCTTGGAGTTGAATTTAATTGGCTAGGGCGAAAGGGAAGCTAAGCTCTTTTCAGACAGCCAGCGGAATATTGCAGAGTTCCCCGCCGAGTACACTACTTACCCCTCTAGTCAAAGCGGCTAGTGCCTTCAAACACAAGGGTGACAGCTGCCAGTGACCATAGCAGCTAAATACATATTAGCGTGTGAAAAATGTCCGCTTTGACACCATAAGCATGCATTTAAAATGAATTTGCATTCAACAGAAATTATTAATAAAAAAAAAAATAGCTAGCTCGAGTGGGCAAGCTGTTGGACATATACACTGACGTTTAACCACGCAGGCTGTTTTTCTACTGTGACTGGTCAACAACTGCATCGCTTGGAAAAAATAGAGCAGAATCCTATTTTCTCCGCCTCTGCTGAGCGGCTTCCACGAGCACCGCCGGCTGCTCCACCTAGATAGAATTTCACCCTCCGTCTAGGCTTCATTGAAAATTATTGAGCCACCTCGTTTGCCGCGTGCTGTCTGTCAGCGCCTTTACTTAGCCAGCTTGTATGGGAGTTGTAGCCAAGTCGTGACTCCTTAGCTAGCTAGAGCAACTAGTTAGACCAGGCCAGAAATACTCAGACAGGCTCTTGAAGTTGGCCTAAGAATAACCAATAAAACACGAATGAAGAGTTTGCATTTAGCTAGCTAATAAATTACAGCTACATCTCTAGACATCAATACAAAGTGTAGCTAGCCATTTTTTTGTTAATTGGACGTTTCAACTCTTGTTCACCATCAGACCGACTCCATCAATCAATAACTACAGATTGTAACACCAGATGTGATTTTAAATCAAAAATATTTGGACCATTATACTGGTAGCTACAGGTGTGGCTAAACAAAACGTCACCAGAGATTTAACTAAGTATCATCCATACCAGCTATCTTCATCGATTCGTGGAGACGGGTCTCATAAAATGTCCAGGGGGTCTGTTTAGAAAATGCTGCGCTATTAAAATACATTTTTTTGGTCATTTAAGTCATCCAAAAATGTCTACTCCGCCATCTTGTCTATTTCAAGTCTTCTCTCATTGATCGAGAGATTAGATAAATACATGGAAACTGGAGACTTTTACATCACTGGTTAGAGGACAGTCGGCTACATTTTGGAATGTTGCGTTTTGGTACTGGGTCACCAAAACAAAGAGAAAAGCAACATTTGTCATCAATGTTCTCTCAAATTTTCTGGGGCACTGAGGGCATTTTAGGTCTCGTGAGAGGAAACTAGAACGTTGTGAGAACTTTATGGAACTTCAGGTGCACGTTTACTGTGAGGCTGTACCAGTACAGTTGTAGCCACAATGGCCTATTGGCTACTGTCTATTTGAGTATAATATAGGTCTACCAACAAAACCAATGGAGGAAATCTCATAACATTTCCACTTGGAAATAGTTTTTGATTTCTGAGCCTGCAGTAGCCTGTATGTGGCGTTCAATGCAGGCCTACATTGCATGACTTTATTATTATTATTTAAATATACGTTATGAAGGGCTCGCCATTAAATATTTTTACTTGACTGTAAATAGCATTGTATGATGACAGAAACCACAAATGTCATTACCATGCAGAGAACTGGACAATATAGGCTACCCCTCTGCCTATTGGCTTATTTGTATATTCAAGCCTGTCTCAAAATACAACACGGCCCCTTAAATTAAGATACGCTTTTTACCTGAATTTTCTAAAAAGTAGCCTACATGTTTGGTGCTCTTCTAGGAAGCAGTAACTACCCATTGCTGACCTAAACGTATCTGTAACTGGGTTATAACTTGCAAAGAATATCAACAAATGTGCACCCGTTTGTGGGTAAATGAAAGAGATCCCTGCCAATAGAATTCTTCTTCTTTGCACTCTGGCTCTGCCTACAACAAAGTCAGAATCAATATTGCACCGTTAGATTTGTTTTGGTTTGCATTGAAAAGGGGCTGATTGTGATGTTAATTTGATCAAACTTTTTTCTATATAGTGCAAACTCAGTGAAGTTCAATCATCTCTGCGTGGCTTGGCATTTCTTCTGCGCTGCAGGAGGTGCAAGGCTGTGCACTTGCGTAGCTTAGAGGGGACATTGCTTGTCAGTCATTCCTCAATTTATCACGTTGAAATCGATTGCACAAAAGGGGGGAGATGAGGTTACACCTCCGGGTTGGATGTGCGCTGTGTTAAGAAGCAGTGCGGCTTGTTTGGGTTGTGTATTGGAGGACGCATGACTTTCTACCTTCGTCTCTCCCGAGCCCGTACGGGAGTTGTAGCGATGAGACAAGATTAGTAGCTACTAACAATTGGATACAATGAAATTGGGGAGAGAAAAAAAAGTTTCGTTTTTGCAGGTTTTGTTCACCAGCCGAAAATATATTTTTGGTTATGGAAAAGATATTTCACAGCTGTTTCAATGGTACAATGATTCTCTACACTAGTTTTGTTGCAAACCGAAATTAGACAAAATATTAGAATTTTAGAAAGCAGGAAATGGCGGTGTGATTTTCTGCATATTGCACTTTATTATTAGTTGGTCATATTTTTTTATGTATATCGTGAATTGCTCATAAGTTACACAAAATCAATATGCTTTTTAGGCCATATCGAAGAGTCCAAATTCAAAGGCCACAAGTGATTTTGGAATAACCTACACATGGTTAGTTAAATGAGAACTTGTAGAAGGCTTACATCTATATTTTGGAATGTTGGTTTTTGGGAGGCTGCCATCACAAAAAAGGGAACAAACACTTACTGTCAACTTCAATTAATCACGACCCGCCATAGGTTATCGACAGTGACAATGGTTGGCTGCTATTTAAGTGATAGTTTGACTGTCAAATCAGTGTGTTGGTGTGTGGCCAGCGACTTTTAGAGGCTTGGGCGGTATACCGTTTATACTGCAAGCCGGAGTATTTTATTTTTAATAAATTTGAGTCTTTAGCTACATTTTAAGTAAATATCTCCTGTGAACTTGTGCAATACTTTATGCGATAAAGAAGATTGCGTACTTAATTTCATTAGTCACATTTTTCATTGTGAAGCTTACCGGTCATGTGGTGTTAGTTTACAAGCACAACGATGAGAGCGGAACCTTGTGAGTCACTGTGTTGTGCAGCACGCACTCAGTGATCGAGTTACTGTGTGGTATTCACAATTAAATGTTTGTCAGCTAGATATCTTATAACTATTAAGTTAAATGTCTAAACTTGTGCTGAATGCGCTGTAGTTGTACATTTAGTAGCTATCTAGCTAAATGGTTAGCTTCTTCCAAAATCAAGCTTGGCTTTGAAACAGCAGAGAATCCCCTCCTGGATCTAGAGACTTGCCATCTAATATTTGTTTTGTGCGTGCGGCAAACTGTGAGTAGCTTTTTTTATTTGTAAAAATGGGGTGTCTGTCCTGCAAATAGTTTAGGTCAGAGACTGTATAAAATGTTTCCAATGCACTCGTTAGCATTTAGTTAGCTTTCTCAATGGGCTTTTACATATACTTGTTAGCATTGTTAATCTTCTGTATTAGAGGCTCAGTATTACCAAATATCCCGTGATGGCACATGGTCGGTATGACAATCTGGACACTGCCCCAAGCCTAAGACCGCCCCGAATTATCCGTGCCATTTGAAGGGGGAAAATGATAGCTTTCTAAGTCTTGCAACCCCCAGTGTGTGCGTATGTGTAAAAAAAGATAAAGATCTATTTTTAAGCAATTGATCTTGTCATTGTGTTTATAGTAAACTTTTATACTAACATCACTAGTCTGAGGTAAAAAGGATGTGTAATTCCCCCCAATTTGGATGTGGTCAAAACGTCAGCTTGTGTAATGTACTAACGCATACTGTCCGAATCATGGATAGTAAATGACGCAAGCTCAGATTTCATCAATACTTTTCTCATAAGTTTAGCCATTTAGAAATGTAAAAAATGCTCTTATGCACAATTTAGCCAGCAGCATACCCCCCTGCATTCTACTGCTGGCTTGCTTCTGAAGCTAAGCAGGGTTGGTCCTGTACAGTTCCTGGATGGGAGACCAGATGCTGCTGGAAGTGGTGTTGGAGGGCCAGTAGGAGGCACTCTTTCCTCTGGTCTAAAAAAAAATATCCCAATGCCCCAGGGCAGTGATTGGGGGCACTGCCCTGTGTAGGGTGACGTCTTTCGGATGGGACGTTAAACGGGTGTCCTGACTCTGAGTAGGGGTGATCCCATGGCACTGACCGTAAGAGTAGGGGTGTTAACCCTGGTGTCCTGGCTAAATTCCCAATCTGGCCCTCAAACCATCACGGTCACCTAATAATCCCCAGTTTACAATTGGCTCATTCATCCCCCTCCTCTCCCCTGTAACTATTCCCCAGGTCGTTGCTGCAAATGAGAACTTGTTCTCAGTCAACTTACTTGGTAAAATAACAGATACATTTAAAAAAAAATAATAACCGAGCGCTCCCCATAATGACTGCAGCAGCCCATTAATTTGACATCCCTACCATGATCGTGAGTGCGATATCAGGCTCCACTCCAGGTAGCTAGGCTTATCGTTCGGGTAGCTAACAAAAGCGGTCTGATTTTGTTGCAGCCAAGTTAGCTAGTCGGCTAACTAAAGTCTTAATGAGTTCATCTATTCTTATGTATGTATTAGGTAACTATCTAGCTAATGTGTTTTTTCTTTACAAAGGGAAATGAACGGCAAGTCCAAGCATGAACCCAATACCAGGAAGGAGAGGCCCCAGAAGCGTGGAGGTGGTCGCTTTGAGCCCTATGGAAACCCATCAAAGAGATACCGTGTGTTTGTCAGCAACATCCCATACGATGTGAAATGGCAGGCACTCAAAGATCTAATGAAAGAAAAAGGTAAGGTGTTAAGAGTAGTGTTGGATCCGCTGTAGCTATGAAGACCAGTAAGGCTAATGAAGCCTTCAATAACTGGTCATTTGTGTTGAACCACTTCACCATGTTGACTGGAAGGCCTCTGGCCTGTAAAGTTGCAATTATTAGCAATGAGGTTCTTGGTATGTGGACTAGGTGGCAAAACGTCAAATGGGAGCGGCTTTTCCATGGATTGGCCTGTGTTCTGCTAACTCTCCGGGATGTTTCAGATTTCAGAACCGTTCTGTGATTTCTGCCTTTGGCTAGTCATTTTTATAGTGCTGCGAATAGCATTATAAATTTGTGCTCAACTTTGGAGTGCTTGATCTCTTCAGCTACACTTGATTGAACAGTGGGAATCTACCAACTAAAGGGGGCTCTTCTTCAAATGAAGTACAGCGCTTATAGTATATGGGCAATCAATTCCTGTGTTGGGTCTTGAATGGTATATAGCAAATTGTGTTTCTCACAAATGCCGAAAAATAGATAAACATACTTAATACCTTGAGACATAATGAATTGCTCTCAGGTGCTCACGCAACAATTGTTAAAGCGGTTCTTGCTGCTTATGTTCTGCGTGATACTTTTCTTGGAGATTGTCAAATGTAAGAATATAATGTTTGATAAATGGGTCTGTAATTATCTTAATTTGCAGCATGGATCAGTTGTCCTCAACTTATCTTCAATTTGAATCCTGCAACAAAAGCAACTGTGTACTGTTTATCTAACAGTTTAAACAGACGTTTACATGTTTTTGGCAAAGCTATAGATAGATATGTTAGAACGAATGTAGTAAGTAGCACCTGCTTTTAATCACAAAAAAGCATAGGTGTTCTGAGAGGTTACCAATACTTTTCAGAAACAGAATTTAGTGTTTGGATATAATTGAATGTGGCGTTAAATTGCATTCTCTTTTTTAGGTTTGTTGTTTCCGCAGATCTCCATGTTGTACCGATCACGGATGTGTGTTTGCGATTTCTTGGGGTACAGGTCTACAAAATGAAGCATCTTCTTACGCCTGTTCTTGTTTCAGCTGAGGATTGGTTCATGTCCATTTATGGTGCTGACACATTTGCTGGAATTAGCAATGGTTGTCCCTCTGTTAGTTACAAAGTTGGACACTGTTGTGCCTCCAGGTCCAATGTATGTACAACTTTCCAAAAATGCCATTCCATAGCTGAGTTGGTACAATTTCGTTTTTTGTGTGTATTCATTCAAAGGTGCGGTAGAACCGTTGTATCAGTCAGTGGTTCTAAATACATTTAACAAGGAACATGGATTTTGAAAGGGTGGACTCGTGGTTTCAAAAGGCTTCGCAAACTTTAATTCTGTCAAGTTTATATTTAGAAAAGGGTTCCTCCATGATGACAATCCATCCGATAACAGGGCTGGTAGCTATTTGACTATTGTTATTTTCATTCTATTGGTCTTTGTGTTTCGGGACTCGGCAAGGACAGGCTAAGAAGCCATTTTAGAGATCAAGTAAGAGCTTTTTGTAGATCTGTACCAGAATTGTGCTACTGAGGTGCTTGGGGGGAGGCTCTGGAGTAGCAGGCTGAGCTCATGGTCACCAACCGCTTGTGTGTCTGCTCTAAACCCCCATTGTTCTCTCGGCTTCTCTCCCTTGGTGTGTGTCGTCTGGAATCTGATTTGTAGTGGGTGAGGTAACGTACGTGGAACACTTAATGGACGGAGAAGGCAAATCAAGGGTAAGTGCAATAGACAAACCTGTGTTTGTCAGCTTGAGTTACCTTTTCTTTAATTGTGGGGATTTTCAGACATGGAGTTTTGATGAAAGCGTGTCAAGTGGGTGACGCTGAACAGAACATGTTGCAGTCTGGCACTGAATGATGTCATCTCATGGGTTGGCGTCGTATTGGGAATTCAGGTTCCAGTAGTTTGGAAAGTTCATTTTGCTGCAGATTTGTTCATCTGGGACTAAAGTGGGGCCCAGTCCCCAAGAGGTTGTAACATGCAATAGATTTGAGTCCATTGAATTGTTTTTGTGGAACAGATATTTCCTTCAAGAGTCCATTTTGTCTGTGGGACTTCTGCTTTTTGATGTGGACAATGTTTTAAGGGTTTAGATTCACCAGACTTCTGCATTTGTTATATTGTCTGGTGACCAGCTTTTAAGCTGTCAACTCAATTTGAAAGAGTAGCTGACTGTTCTAGGCTAAGGCCATACAAGTGAGTAGACTGTCTTTAACCTTGTCATTGAATATGCATGAAGTCATTGTTCTCTACATCGCCACGACTGATTACTAACTCAAATGTTTTTTCTTTTTCAATGATGCTGTTGTGTGGTCTTCAATCAATAAAGGGTTGTGCGTAAGTATTTTCTTCATTCAGTCTTTATTCTTATAGATGTCTCAAAGTTTTAAGTTCCTGATATTCATCATGGTTTTTGTCGCAACAGGATTGTTGAGTTCAGGACTGAGGAGCTGATGAAGAAGGCTGTGGAGAAGGTCAACAAGCACAACCTGAATGGTCGGCCCCTGAAGGTTAAAGAGGTAAGCAATATTTTTTTTAAGCTACTGACACCAGAATAAAATAAATCTTATCAATATGCTTGTATTTCCTGTTTGGTAATGTTGCCAATGTTTTTCTAATCCTATTTCCCCAGGACCCAGATGGTGTGATTGCCCAGAGGGATTCACACAGGGCCCAGGGTGGTGGTGGTGGCCCCCCAGGCGGCCATGGTGGAATGAACATGGGGATGGGGATGGATCACATGAATATGGAGCGGATGAACATGGACTGCATGGGCCCAGGACCGGGCGGCCCACCCATGGTCAACATTCCCCCCAGCCTCATGAACAACTCTAACATCCCCAATGAGATTATTCACGGGCTGCAGGCTGGCAAGATCGGAAGCACGGTCTTCGTAGCTAACGTAAGTCGCAGATTGTAGTCCAGTATGCCAATATACATAGTTTAAAATATCAGATTAAGTTATATATTGCAGTATAATTGCAAGTATTTTAACCTTGTCAATTAGGGATGCACCGGTATTACAATTTTGGCCGATATCGATATCCTGTATTTTCCTTGCCAAAAAAAGATACCGATATTTGTGCGCACTGTCACTGTCTGTTTCCGTCTTGTCCAGCTGTTTAACAGTCTCGCGTATACCCTGTTTCTTGTCTGCATAGAAGTAGCGGTCCTTGTACCTAGCATCGCTTGTTCACAGCCTATAGTAGAGTACTTTTCCAAGTTAACCCGACGGTCTGTTGGCATTTTTGTTAAGCAGGTGTTTCAATGCCATGACAGAGGGTATCACGTCTGCTGCAGACACAGTTGATGAGCTTATTTCTCCAGTCAGTAGTTCGAATGGCGCTAGGAGTGTGTTCATGTTTAAAACATGTTCTCAAATGCCAATGAAGTGGCATTCTTGAGCATGCAATACGGCTTTCCTCAGTACGAAGTCCTTGTCAAATTCCACATGCTGTCACGGGGCTGACATCGCTGGTCCAAATGTCAGTCGTGACTCTAATAGCAGTGACGCCCATAGCAAGTAGCTCAGGGATGTGCATTTCAACAATACTGTAACGCCGGTAGGGAAACATCTGAAAAATAGCGCCTACTTGGTACAGCCGGGGCTCGAGGTGTTCGACCAGTCGGAAAAAGCCAACATCTACGACAGAACGGTTGATTGTCAAGTCAAGGGCAATGAATTCCATTATCTTGCAGTTAATTGATTTCACCATGGAGTTGTCTTGCAGAAATGTTCTTACTCTTTCAAATGACTGCTCGGCTTGAACTTGTTTAGTTGTTGGAAGTGTGCGCTTAGTCTGTTTCTGCTTTTTTTCTGTGTAGTGCTGTATTTTTCGTGGCGCCATTACGTAATCTACCTACGTTGTATGTATGCACGTCAGCTTTGACATCGGCGTTAAACTAGACATCGGGCTGATGTTGGCATTTTTAGCTAATATCGTCTGATTCCGATATGCTTACCGATATATCGTGCATCCCTATTGTCAATTTAATGTTTCCAGCTGGACTACAAGGTTGGCTGGAAGAAGCTGAAGGAGGTGTTTGGCATGGCAGGAGTGGTGGTGCGTACTGACATCTTGGAGGACAAGGATGGGAATAGCAGGGGCATGGGAACTGTCACCTTTGACATGCCTATTGAAGCTGTCCAAGCCGTCAGCATGTTCAACGGTCAACTACTGTTCAACCGGGTCATGCATGTCAAACTGGTAATCAACATTCTGGAGACTAACATTTGTTAATTTTAGTGAGTGTCAAACTGTACACATTTTAAGCAATGCTTGCATTGGATATTTCAGGATGAGAAGTCCTTACCAAAAGGAGACTTTGCACCACAGGAGAGACCCCCAGCACTACCCCGTAAGTACAATGTGTTACCTCTCCCCCCCAAAGTAAACTGAAGTCAATGAAAAACAGAAAACTAATCTGCCCAAAATGTTGAGTATCTTCAAGGCTAGCTTCCATAGGATCTTCAATAGAAGGGCTCGTAGTAACTGTTTTTTCTGTCATCCATTGCTTTTCCCTCAGGTGGCCTGAGTGGCATTGGGCAGGGACTGGGGCCTGGTGGCCAACCCATTGACGCCACCGCACTGAACAGAGGTGGTGGAGGAATGGGCAACATGGGACCTGGGGGTAAGGGGCTGTCTTTGCGATCCTCCTTCACATTGAACTTTCATTTGACTTCATTCAGTCACTCACCAATTGTTTGGTTTATAGGCATGGATGGCATGGGCTTCGGTGGTGGCATGGGTAGAATGGGAGGTATGTATGTTTTGTGCTGCGTTGAATGACTGCAGTTCATCAAATCATTTGCACCGTGTTTTTTCTAATACATTTGAGTGTTAAAGATTACATTTTGTTCTGATTTTTATTTTTTTCAAGGCATGGATAACTTTGGCGGAGGAATGAATAACATGGAGCGCTATGGACCATCAGGAATGGGACGTATGAATGGTAAGGAAATTAATTTCACTCTGACGTGGAACATTCTCGTTTGGCTGGTCTAATAGTTTCATCTCTTGTGTTGTCAGAGATGGACCGTGGGATTGGTGGTGCTTTTGACCGGGAGTGTGGTCGAAATGAAATGGGCATGTCTCGCAATAATTTTGGAGAGTCCTTTGATAGAGGAATGGGTTAGTACTTTTAAGGATTTGCTCAATTTCTTGCTGATGTGTTGAACACACCTGAAGCTGATTTCTAACAGCACATAAACCTCACTAGTCGTTGTTTTTTCTTTTCTATGTTTTCCCTTGACTTACAGGTAGCTCACTGGGCATGGACCGCATGAGCTCTGGCATGGATCGCCTGGGTGGTGGAATGGACCGTCTGGGTGGGATGGAGAGGATGGACCGCGTGTCTGATCTGGACAGGCTGGGGGGCTCTGGCTTTGACCGTATGGGCTCTGGGCTGGACCGGCTGGGTCCCAGTATGGACAGACTTGGTTCTGGCCTGGATCGTATGAGCTCCAGCATGGACCGCCTGGGCCCAGCTGGGTTTGACTGCCTAGGCCCATCCAGTTTAGACCGCATGTCCGCCGGCCTGGACTTCACCTCCCCCATGGGCATGGCGGACCGCATGAACACCGGCATGGAGAGGATGGGAACCAACTTTGACCGCATGGGGTCTGCTGGCATGGACCGCTTCCCGACCACCGGGCTGGACCGCATGGGCTCCACCATGGACCACATGGGCGCTGCAAGTGTTGGAGGCCAGTATGACCGGCCTGCTGAGATGGAACGTGGGGGCTTTGGAGGAAATGGCTTTGGAGGTCCTGGGGCCAATGCCAGGAAGGGCTGTCAGATCTTTGTCCGGAATGTAAGTGTCTCTAGAGAAATAAGTGTCCCCATTGTTGTGGTTAAAGCGTATTCAGCATATTGAACTAGTATTCAACAGTCACCATTGTAAACTTCAACTGATCGATTTGACTCTTCTCTTGTAGCTGCCATATGACTTCACCTGGAAGGTGCTGAAGGATACTTTCAATACATGCGGTAAGAACATAATCTAAAAACTTTTCTCCTCAATTTTGTGGTGTCCAATTGTCTCATCGCTGCAACTCCTGTATGGACTCGGCGAGGCTAAGGTCGAGAGCCGTGCGTCTTCCGAAACCCAACCAAGCCGCACTGGTTCTTGAGACAATGCCCACTTAACCCGGAAGCCAACCACACCAATTGTGCGTCTCCCGGTCACGACTGGCTTTGACCGATCCTGGACTCTAACCCAGAATCTCTTGTGGCACAGCTAGCACTGCGATGCAGTGCCTTAGACCACTGCGCCACTCAGGAGGCCTTTTTACTATTTTCTACATTGTACAATAATAGTGAAGACATGTAGTAACCAAGTGTTAAGTCAATATATTTTAGAATCTTCAAAGTAGCCACCCTTTGTACACTCTTGGCATTGTCTCAACCAGCTTCACCTGGAATGACACGGTAGCATTATAAAACATTATTGGCACAAAGGACAAAGTAGAGACAACCATACATCACTCAAAGCAGCCACAACTGTCAGTAACAGTGTCCATGACTGAGATAAAATGGTCAAGTTTAAGTTGGACTGCCGAGTGAAGGAAAAGCCGCCAACAAGTGCTCAGCATATGTGGAAACTCCTTCAAGACTGTTGGAAAAGCATTTCAGGTGATGCTGTTTGAGAGTGCCAAGCATGTGCAAAGCTGTCAAGGCAAAGGGTGGCTACTTTGAAGAATCTAAAATATATTTTGATTTGCCACTTTTTGGGTTACTACTTGATTCCATGTGTTTTCATAGATTTGATGTCTTCTATTCTACAATGTAGAAAAGAGTCACAAAAAAAAATAATTAAGACCTTGAATGAGTTGGTGTCAATTTGACTGGTACTGTCTGTAAGGACTTTCTTGCCCCCAAGAGACCAGTGCTGTAGTCAAGTCACTAAACATCTTTAGTCCCTAGTGTTAGTCCTTTAAACTAGAGTCAGAAGTCCCTAAAAGCTGTGGTCCAACCATTTAAAAAAAAAAATCTGAATTGTTACTTTAAGGGTAACTAGATATTACAGCTCTTGCAACATTTGCTGTTGTAGTTAGTATGTTAAATATGCAACCAAGAGATTTTCTGACGCATTCCCCTCTGGTTGAGTTCGAGTCAAGTCTCTTGCGATGTTGAAGTAATTGTCTTAAATTACATTTAACAGAATTGAAAAACATGTAAATGGAATGTTTTAAGTTAATAACCCCGCAACATTTCACAATTACACCATGGTGAGTCTGACCCAAGATTCAATTGGAACTTCAGCCAAATGATTTTAACCGATATGTGATTTCTTCTGCAGGTATCGTCCAATATGCTGACATCAAGACGGAGAATGGCAAGTCCAAGGGCTGTGGCGTGGTTCGCTTCGACAACCCGGAGACTGCCGAGAGAGCCTGTCACACCATGAATGGCTACAGGCTGAATGGAAGAGAGATTGACGTCAGAATTGACAGAAATGCCTAATTGTCCCAGATTGTCATTTTGACCCTGATATTTGCATATTTCTTGGTTTGTTGGACATTTGTAACAGTGCAAATGTGTACTTTTAGTTATTGCTCATCTGTGCATTTTTCTTTTTAGTAACCAAATTGTATTTCTTCATTTTACTTAAAGCTTCACTTCATTGCCTTTTTGTTCTATGAGGTGTTTTGATAATAAATAACATTGGAATTTTGTTTTCCATCTCTTCCTTGCCACTCAAATGTACTATCGTAGCTTGGAATCTCACTGGATTAGAGGTTTGTTTCACTATTCTAGTTAGTCAACATGTGTACTGTATGTATGAAATGAAACGCTGGTATTTAAACCTATTTCAAGACTCTGCCACTGGGTGATAAACAAGCATGTCACCATAGAGGTTTTTGCCAGTGGTATTAGTAAGGTAGTTGAAACATTTGGGGACCTCAGACAGGGTAACCGGGGGAAAACAAAATGCAGGTGCCAGCTGATCAATGTAGTCACCTGCCGCTTATTTGTACAAAATAAATATGCAAACGCAACTTGTCACTGGGTATAAAGAATTACATATATCAATTAGAAGCCCGGTAACACGAAACAACTGTTCACACTGGAAGGTCTGACTATTTTTCCAAGCTTCTAAGGCGAAATGTGGCATGAACTGCAGAACGTTGAACCTGCACGTCAAGCTCATTACGGTTGACCCCACTGTTACACTAGGCCTGAGGTAATTCTCTGCAATAGGTGAGGGGATGTCATCTGATGCAACCATATCATTCAACACATAAACAACCATTAACTGGCTAGCTATCTGAAGAACGTTAATCTAGCTAAGCAAGAAGTTACTTAACTTGTGTGAGTGTAAAATATGGAATAGAATGGAGAAGCCATTTGTTTATCATAGCAACATGTGATGGCAGCTAACTCTACTTTCCTCAATGAATGTCAGTTCAAATGCCTTTGGGGGTCAGGAGATTAGACATGGTATCCTTCGTGTGAGGCTCTAAATGTAGTCTGCCGGTTATTTTTGTACAATAGCTTCTCGAAGAGGGAAGCTTTGTGAGTTCGGGGGAATCCCATAATTTCTTTCCCTGAAAGTAAAAGCAATGGTATTGCGGAAATGTTTGCTAGTTGGCTTGCTAATGTTGGATATCTATCGAACTTGACCTCGAGCCTGTCGCTGCAGTGTCCACATTTTCACCCATCTTGTATGGTTTCGAGTTTTATTAACCGCTTATTTTCTTTCTCATTCAGCATATGGACCAGAGCCAAAAGCGGCAGTGATACAGTATTATCAGGCATTACTTATTTGTATGTGTTGCTGTCGGCATCGGTTTACTTTAATACAAAGCCAAAGATTCTTATAACTAACACATTGTTCTATCCTTGTACGAGCCATAGTTGGCGCTACTGCTAACACCTCTCCTGGTCTGGATCTTTGCTGTTGTAAATATAAATATATGTTTAATCGTGATGCATGCATCTGCCTATGTGACAAAGTTGGCGCTTTCATCCGAACCGAACTAGTTATTTTTCGCCTTGTCCAACCTTCAGGCTCCTCCACTAATACGTCAGAAGGTCATCAGCGGAAAAGGTCACAGGCAATGCAATCAAGATGGCGGCCTCCTTGTGTCAGTGTTACCAGGTTAGTTGTCATTAAAACAGATTTTTCCACGTTGTCTTTTAACCGTAAATAATTAACGTAATCTATTATTGAAAATAGCGATGGAATGCCTATATACTCGAACCGTCTTCTCCATTGCAATACGTTTTAACGCCGAATCAGACTAACTTAGTAACAAGACTTCTCAGAATTGAATCTTGTGTCATGCCGGTGTTTGGCCCTTGATTCATAACTGTATAAAATGTGTACCAAGCAGTAGTTTGTTGCTCTCTGTATGCACATTTCGAATATGCATCATTTACACTTTTGCACACTTATTTCAATAGCATAGACAGATGACATGGACATCGTTTACATGTGCAACAATTGAGTGTGACAAGGCTATTAAGGTTTTTTTAATAGTCTTGAAAGTAATTTTTGAAAATCAACTAAAACAATGCATAGGCCAAATATAACAATTGTAACTAGTAGGTTGGAATCTGTTAATTTCATAAGCAATAAAGGCAATGTTGTCTGGGTAGCCTAGTGGTTAGAGCGTTGGACTAGTAAGCGAAAGGTTGCAAGTTCAAACCCCAGAGCAGACAAGGTACAAATCTGTCGTTCTGCCCCTGAACAGGTAGTTAACCGACTGTTCCTAGGCCATCATTGAAAATAAGAATTTGTTCTTAACTGACTTGCCTAGTTAAATAAAGGTGAAAAAAAAAAAATGCAATCATAATCTCTGAGGTGGCAATATCAATTCTCTTGGGCACTTAAATTGTAGGTTTAACAAAGCTTCTCTGCCAATCATAATGTTGCCAGAACATAATTTTATAATGATTATTTCTAATTGTGTATTTCTCTCTCCAGCTGTGTGTCAGAAGAAGTTTGCTTGTCTCCAGTCCTTCATATTTGCTCCTACACAACAGACCTCATGTATACAGGATATGTGGGTCTCTCACAAGTTCTTCACAGGTAACAGTGACTGTTCCGCTTGTGATAATCATTAATTTCGTACTAGTAGACAATTTGAATTGTACCCTACTTCCCTTCAGTTTTTTATTTCAGAGTTCTTATTTTTTACATTCAAAGTGCAGCCTATGTGTAAATCCCATTTCTGCTTTAGCCAACCCATTTCTGCTTTAGCCAACAATGTACTGTTGTTGAATGCAGAAGTAGTCAGATAACCAAAATTCTTTGATTCCTATGCAGAAATACACAACCAAAAGTATGTGTACACCTGCTCGTCATACATCACATTCCAAAATCATGGTCATTAATATGGAGTTGGTCCCCCCTTTGCTGCTATAACAGCCTCCACTCTTCTGGGAAGGCTTTCCACTAGATGTTGGAACATTTCTGCGGGGACTTGCTTCCATTCAGCCACAAGAGCATTAGTGTGGTCGGGCACTGATATTGGGCGATTAGGCCTGGTTTGCAGTCGGTGTTCCAAAGGTGTTCGATAGGGTTGAGGTCAGGGCTGTGTACAGGCCAGTCAAGTTCTTCCACACCGATCTCAACAAACCATTTCAGTATGGACCGCTTCAGCACTCAACTGTCCCGTTCTGTGCGCTTGTGTGGGCTACCACTTCGCGGCTGAGCCGTTGTTGTTCCTAGACGTTTCCACTTCACAATAACAGCACTTATAGTTGACCAGACCAGGAATATGACAAACAGACTTGTTGGAGAAGTGGCATCATATGACGGTGCCACATTGAAAGTCACTGAGCTCTTCAGTAAGGACCTTCTACTGGCAATGTTTTCTATGGAGATTGCATGGCTGTGTGCTTGATTGTATACACCTGTCAGCATCAGGTGTGGCTGAAATAGCTGCATCCACAAATTTAAATGGGGTCTCCAGTGGAGGTCGACCGATTAATTAGGGCCGATTTCAAGTTTTCATAACAATCAGAAATCTGTATTTTTGGACACCGATTTTGCCAATAAAAATATATATATATATTTTTTAAATTTCACCTTTATTTAACTTGGCAAGTCAGTTAAGAACATATTCTTATTTCCAATGAAGGCCTAGGAACGGTGGGTTAACTGCCTCGTTCGGGGGCAGAACGACAAATTTTCACCTTGTCAGCTTGGGAGATTCAATCTTGCAACCTTACAGTTAACTAGTCTAACGCTATAACCACCTGCCTCTCATTGCACTCCACGAGGAGACTGCCTGTTACGCGAGTGCAGTAAGCCAAGGTAAGTTTCTAGCTAGCATTAAACTTATCTTATAAAAATCAATCAATCATGATCACTAGTTAACTACACATGGTTGATGATATTACTAGTTTATCTAGCGTGTCCTGCGTTGCATACAATTGATGCGGTGCGTATCATTGCTCCAATGTGTACCTAACCATAAACATCAATGCCTTTCTTAAAATCAATACACAGAAGTATATATTTTTAAACCTGCATATTTAGCTAAAAGAAATCCAGGTTAGCAGGCAATATTAACCAGGTGAAATCGTGTCACTTCTATTGCGTTCATTGCACTTAGAGTCAGTGTATATGCAACAGTTTGGGCCTCCTAATTCGCCAGAATTTTACGTAATTATGACATAACATTGAAGGTTGTGCACAGGAATATTTAGACTAATGGATGCCACCCCTTAGATAAAATACAGAACGATTCCGTATTTCACTGAAAGAATAAACATCTTGTTTTCGAGATAGTTTCCGGATTCGACCATATTAATGACCTATGGCTCGTATTTCTGTGTGTTATGTTATAACTAAGTCTATGATTCGATAGAGCATTCTGATTGAGCGATGGTAGGCAGGAGCAGGCTCGTAAGCATTCATTCAAACAGCACTTTCATGCGTTTTGCCAGCAGCTCTTCGCTGTGCGTCAAGCATTGAGCTGTTTATGACTTCAAGCCTATCAACTCCCGAGATTAGGCTGGTGTAACCAATGTGAAATGGCTAGCTAGTGGGGTGCGCGCTAATAGCGTTTCAAACGTCACTCGCGCTGAGACTTGATGTAGTTGTTCCCTTTGCTCTGCATGGGTAACGCTGCTTCGCGGGTGGCTGTTGTCGTTGTGTTCCTGGTTCGAGCCCAGGGAGGAGCGAGGAGAGGGACCGAAGCTATACTGTTACACTGGCAATACTAAAGTGCCTATAAGAACATCCGATAGTCAAAGGTTAATGAAATACAAATGGTATAGAGAGAAATAGTCCTATAATTCCTATAATAACTACAACCTAAAACTTCTTACCAGGGAATATTGAAGACTCATGTTAAAAGGAACCACCAGCTTTCATATGTTCTCATGTTCTGAGCAAGGAACTGAAACATTAGCTTTCTTACATGGCACATATTGCACTTTTACTTTCTTCTCCAACACTTTGTTTTTGCATTATTTAAACCAAATTGAACATGTTTCATTATTTATTTGAGGCTGAATAGATTTTATTGATGTATTACATTAAGTTATTCAGTATTCAGTTCATTCAGTATTGTTGTAATTTTTATTATTACAAATACATTTCAAAAATTGTCCGATTGTCCGGTATCAGCTTTTTTTGATCCTCCAATAATCGGAATCGGTATCGGTGTTGAAAAATCATCTGTCGACCTCTAGTCTCCACATACTTTTGTATATATAGTGTATGTTCCCCTTTCTCCAACTCATACAATGCCCATATCTCTCTCTAGGTACGGCATGCATCAGACAGGGGAGGTAGCCGAAAAGGCTTCTTTGGGGGGTTCTTGGACAACCTCAAACAGGAGCTCAGCAAGAACAAGGAAATGAAGGAGAACATCAAGAAGTTTCGCGAGGAGGCCAAAAAGTTGGAGGAATCAGAAGCTCTGAAGCAAGCTCGGAGGAAATATGTGAGTGCTCCCATCCATTGAACAGCTTTATTCCTTTATCTTCAGGTGGACATTTGTGGCCCAGCAAATAATTTGAAGCGCATGTCACACGTTGTTTCATTGTTACATTGGACAAAGGATGTTGTTAGGCAGGTTGGATTCAATAATTAATTGATTTCTTTCCTTCACTATTTTACTTTCTTCCTTAGCAAACCATAGAGTCTGAAACTGTGAAGACGTCTGAAGTTCTGAAGAAGAAGTTAGGGACCTTCTCAGAGACTGTGAAAGAGGTACATGGATTGCTGTTTAGTTACTCATCAGCCTTGATGACTAAACTTGAGCATGGTAAATGTAGAGCTGTATGTTGTCAATTAAATGGAAACATTGACATGAATTACATAGTGCCATTGGAAAGTATTCAGACCCCTTAACTTTTTCCACATTTTGTTACGTTACAGCCTTATTTTAAAATTGATGAAATTATTTTTTTCCTCTTGTTTTACCCATTAATGACAAAGCGAAAATAGGTTTCTAGAAATGTTTGCAAATGTATTAAAAATAAAAACATACCTTATTTACACAAGTATTCAGACCCTTTGCTATGAGACTCGAAATTGAGCGCAGGTGCATTTGTTTCCATTGATCATACCTTGAGATGTTTCTACAACTTAATTGGAGTCCACCTGTGGTAAACTAAATGGATTGATTTGGAAAGGCACACACCTGTCTATATAAAAGGTCCCACCGTTGACAGTGCATGTCAGAGCAAAAACCAAGCCATGAGGTTGAAGGAATTATCCGTAGAGCTCCGAGACAGGATTGTGTCGAAGGCACAGATCTGGGGAAGATTACCAAACAATGTCTGCAGCATTGAAGGTCCCCAAGAAAACAGTGGCCTCCATCATTCTTACATGGAAGAATTTTGGAACCACCAAGACTCTTCCTAGAGCTGGCCGCCTGTCAGTAAAACGCACATGACAGCCCACTTGGAGTTTTGCCAAAAGGTACTTAAAGACTCTGACCATGAGAAACAAAGTTATCTGGTCTGATGAAACCAAGATTTAACTCTTTGGCCTGAATGCCAAGCATCACATGAACTATGGGGGTGGCAGCATCATGCTGTGGGGTTTGTTGTTCAGCGGCAGGGACTGCGAGACTAGTCAGGATCAAGGGAAAGATGAACCGAGTAAAGTACAGAGTGCTCAGGACCTCAGGCTGGGGTGAAGATTCATCTTCCAACAGGACAATGACCCTAAGCATACAGCCAAGACAATGCAGAAGAGTCTTCGGAAAAAGTCTCTGAATGTCCTTGAGTGGCCCAGCCAGAGCCCGGACTTGAACCCGATCGAACGCCTCTGGAAAGACCTGAAATACCTGCGCAGCGACACTCCCCATCCAACCTGACAGCGCTTGAGAGGATCTACAGAGAATAATGGGAGAAACTCCCCAAATACAGGTGTGCCAAGCTTGTATCGTCATACCCAAGGAGACTCGAGGCTGATTTTGCTGCCAAAGGTGCTTCAAAGTACTGAGTAAAGGGTCTGAATACTTATGTAAATGTGATATTGCAGTTTGTAGTTTTTTTATACATTTGCAAAAATGTCTAAAAACCTGGTTTTGCTTTGTCATTATGGGGTGTTGTGTGTAGATTGATTGAGGGGGAAACTATTTAATCCATTTTAGAATAAGGCTGTAATGTGGAAAAAGTTAAGAGGTCTGAATACTTTCAGAATGCACTGTATGTAGGTCTAGGCCTTCGGCATGTCAACAGAAATGGTGTGTGAGTGTCTCAGACAAGAAGTTAGTATCTGTTTGTTTTTAGGGTCTGGAAGAGGTCAGTCGTACAGATATAGGGAGGAAGATCAAGGAGGGCGTGGAGGAAGCAGCGAAGACAGCCAAGACGTCTGCGGAGTCTGTGTCCAAGAGTGGAGAGAAACTGGGAAAGACCGGTGCCTTCAGGGCAATATCTCAGGTGAGAACTGGATAGGTTCTCCAAGGTCCAAAAGGACCAATTCAGCACTTCAAAGTCAAATACCGGGTTTGGTCATGTTCACTGCATTATAGCAATCACTTGCTCAATTTTTTTGTGTTGTCACTGCATAAACTAAGCAAGTCAAATGATCAGGAGGGAATGTACAGAAACAACCCATTGCTTAGGGAGCTCATCACAACAGCCCATGCATTTCCCTAAAGCCTGCTGTATGTGCACATACAGGGTATAAAGAGTGTGAAGAAGGAGATTGATGATCTTAATCAGAGTGGGCCCTACCGGGCCCCCAAGAGACTACGGAAGAGGAGTGACTTTTCATCTAAGGCTGCAGAAAATGAGAACAAGGTCTTCGAGGCCAATGAGTACGTGCTGCCAGTCTCCCACCCTCATTCTGTTTCGGTAGAGCTCTAGATTTTTATTTGAGCAGAATTATCTTTAGAACTCAAAATGTGTGTCTGATATGAGAATTTTGTTCTCCAGGTTCATAACCCAATTTAATTATATTACTCAGTCTACAAACCAGAATTTGTAAGATCCCGGTCGAATGAAACAGACGGAGGCCCAGCTAAATAGTCAAAAAGGTTTATTCACGGGAACGTTCCAAAGTCAAGAATACAAAACAATTCATTTTATACTGACTTCTCACGCCCACACATTCACACAACCGCACACACACACACACACACACACACACATGTCCTGCTACCCAGCCGACAGGGATTAGTGACCTTGTTCTTTACATGTACTCCCTGTTCTCTCCCAATCTCTAGTCAAGTCGGCACCAGGCTCAGACAGTCTGTGTTTATAATACCATAAAGACGATGTCTTTACCCTAATTCTGACTAGGACTACACATTTATTGATTATGATGTTATACATTCTAATCACTTCCATACAATCATATGTTTCAGGGCGGAATATTGTAATCATTCAAATAACAGATAATTTTCACCTAAGTGTCTCTGACAAGCTCAATATCACACCATATTTATCAGTGCAAGTATAATTTGGATTCACAGTAAGGGTGAAAATCAGTTATAGTCTAGATAAGTGTGTGTGTAGTGGCATGGCCGTGAGCACTGAGCAGTGATCTGTTTTCTAGGGAGGCCATGGGGGTGGTGCTGCACAAGGACTCCAAATGGTACGCACAGTGGAAGGACTTCAAGGATAACAACATGGTTTTTAACAGTAAGGACAGCCTGTCTCACTACCAGTTTGTTAATCTTTCTGATGTCTGCCGTAGTCATTGCAGTCTAAGTATCACCCTTTCCGAATCATAATGTAGGAAGATGATATGTCATTTATATGATGAAGACTGAGTAATTCCTCTAAAATATGACATTATTGCGACATCAAAGAATGGTATGAATGTCTGCCGCTGTAAAACGTTTGTCCAGTAGATGGGGCTGAGTGTATAAACTACCCATCAGTGGCTTAGTGCTTGTTACTCTGCTGGGCGTGGTGCGTTTATCTTTACCAAGTGCCCTTTGTCCTTAACTTTTGACTTTACCTTGAACATTTCTAAATTCGAACTGTCGTCATGGTTGGCGGTCAGAAACGTTCCGGTCTCCAAAATCCTAGTCTTGAGGGTGCACATTGTAAGGGATCCAAACCTAGTGTAGATGGTGATCCCTCTGCTAGCTGATTGACTGCTGTATCAGACTGGTGAACAGTGTCCTGCTCCTATTAAAATCTTGGCGCTAATGGGCCCTCACTAACGAGCAGCTGGTAATGGGAGCCCAGGGACTTCCTAGGGGTCGGGTATGAGAGACTGGGGAGCAGTGTCTTCTTTTTTACTAGGCGCCTTGAAAATGACTGTTCCTGTTTTCACCGTAGCCGTATACAGGGAGCGAGCAATTAAGCATTACCTAAGGAAACTGCACCGACTATAAATCATGTTTCTGACTTGTGAAAAGGAGCTATGATTAACAGTAAGGACATTGTGCAAAGTCAATAGAAATAAATTGTATCAAGTTTCTTATTGTCACATCACAACTTGCCTGACACTGTAAATACATAATGGAATCCAATCTGGGTATGTTGGTACTGCGTGTGTTATCAGAGAATGTGCCAGCGAAGTACAGTAAGCAATCAATCACACAGCAGAGCGATACTGTACAACGACCCACAGCTCAGTCCCTGTGTTTGATCCATACGATACAACTCAATGCCCTGACCTTGGGGTAACACTACTGGTGCTGAGTCCAAACGACATCTTCCCCCAAGCCTGTTACTCTTTGTTTGACTTTGATGCACTGCAATTAAATGAGACGACTCACCTTTTGCGCTCTCTTCCCAGGGTTCTTCGAAATGAAGATGAAGTATGATGAGAGCGAGAATGCCCTCGTCAGAGCGTCTCGTGCCGTCACAGATAAAATGACCGACATCCTAGGTAACCTACTAACTTCTCCATGCCACCAACACTAACCCCAATCACGTATTTGGTAGTTGGGCTCGGTCTTTGTTCTTGTTTTAAAGTTGTGTGTATGTCTGGTCAGGTGGGCTCTTCTCCAAGACCGAGATGTCAGAGGTGCTGACAGAGATTCTGAAGGTGGATCCGTCATTTGACAAAGATGTCTTCCTCAAGCAGTGTGAATTTGACATCATACCCAACGTCCTGGAGGTAAAGAAATATCTTTCCTCCCTTGACATTGGTGTGGTACAGATTGTGTTGAAGGCATACAATAGGAAAACGGGTTTCTCGTTTTGAGCTGAAGATAATTGGGGGGCAAAAACCTTCCATGTAACTATGTCACTGCAGTTAATGGAGACACTATACACATTTTTCTATCTGTGATCTTGAACATTACTTGAAACATTAGTCTCAGTCTCACTTAAATCTGATGAATATCCAGACAAATTGTAAAATCAATGGAGCACTTCTTTCTGTGCAGATACATTTTATTGTTTTGTTTTTTTGTCTATGTCTGCAGTGCCTCTTGGGGTGTGGGTATCACCCTACTCTGACCTCTCTGTCTGCATTACCTCTCTGTCTTTCTGTCTGCAGGCCATGATCCGAGGGGAGCTGGAGGTTCTGAAGGACTGGTGTTATGAAGCGGTAAGCACTTTTTTTATTGACCAGTTTATCGACTATTCATTTGGACACCGGCTGAAGATGAATTGATTATTTTTGAAGTACTGTAAATGTAGACCTGCAATAGTGATGTTGAGATTTTCAGTCATTTTTTTCCCCCCTGCCCTTGCTGTTCTTAACCCACACCTCTCTGTCTTATGTGTAGACTTACAGCCAGCTGGCCCACCCCATTCAACAGGCCAAGGCTATGGGCCTGCAGTTCCACTCTAAGATCCTGGACATAGACAACATTGATGTGAGTTACCCGAGGCCTTTTACGACAGTCTCATCGTAATATTTATTTGTGGGATCTGCTTTTCTAATAGTGTGTTTTAATTGTGTGTCTTCAGCTGGCCATGGGGAAGATGATGGAGCAGGGTCCGGTGCTGATCATCACCTTCCAGGCCCAGCTGGTCATGGTGATCCGCAACACTAAAGGAGACGTCATAGAGGGAGACCCTGTGAGTAGAATACACCCTCCATCTCTACTCTGGAAATGAGGATCAATTGTAAAAGTATTCAAACTGGGCTCTGTTTGTCTCTGAGCTTGGCTAATCAGACATGGCAATGTTTCAGACCTGGGGGTGCATCTCTTATAGTCTAAAGTGGCTTCCTCCCTTTGTCTTTCGAAGGAGCGAAAGAGAGGGAACCAGACTAGTCTATTGAGGCCCTGCCGACTGTCAGCCAGACTCCACATGAAAGCCTCCTGAGCTGTAAATCTGTCTGATAGGCCAGTGAGTGCACCTCAGGGAGTCTTTGGATTGGAGGAGGAGGGGGGGGGGGGGGGCTGGGCATAATGGGAGGGCATCCACTCAGCCGCAGGAAACTGGCACTCCCTCAGTCTACCGCAAGGCACTACCAGGGGATTTAGGGAGGCTGTTTTATTTGTTATTTTGTTGATGACACAACTTTTTTCCCCCCTTGTCTCTCACTGAGAGGATAAGCTGGACAGGCTAGCAGGGAGGGTTGTACACTTTGGACACCTGCTCAAAAGCATTGAAAAGTTACTTAATTTTCATCTTGCCAATACCTTTGTCTGTTTGAACCACAGGACAAGGTGCTGAGGATGATGTACGTGTGGGCCCTGTGTCGAGACCAAGAGGAGCTGAACCCCTACGCAGCCTGGAGACTCCTGGATATCTCTGCCTCCAGCACTGAACAGATCCTCTGAGACCAACACACACATACACCCAGGGCTGGAAGACTGAGGAGAAGAGGAGGCGGGCTGGACGGGAGAACATGGAATTACCACAGGGACATGAACAAGCAGTGCTGACCATTTCAGCAACCCAGCTAACTCCTCCTCCAGCATGGTTTTGGGTGGCCCACTGTGGACTGCTTCTTATGGCTGCCCCTCATGTACCAGACTGGCAGTGTTCACAGACCAGGATAGAGGAGACCCAGACTGGATAGACCTGTGTTCCCACTGGGTGACTCTAGGGGCAGTAGTCCACTCAGAGCAGTCGCTCTGTCCTTCTGTCTGTCACACCATGGTCAGATAAGTTGACACTGTCCTCCTCCTCTCCCAGACATAATTATGTTAACTGGAGGATTGAGGATAAAGTGAAGGGTGTCTTTAATGCTTCTCTGTCGATCCCTTCCTAGTTTGGGGAGGACATTTTGGATGCCATGTGGTCCACCAGTGCCCTATACACACATTTGTATGATAGCCCAGTCTAATTATTGAATTGAGAAAATCTATATTTATTATATAAAAAAAAAAGCCCCTGCTTCACCTTCAGACATTTTGTTTGAGGAGTTATTTTGTACCCATTTGCTGTAAAATGTTTAGGCTTGCCTTAAATAAACTTGGAAATATCTGCTGATATTTTTGACGGCAAGCTGTTTATTATTAAAAACTCAATGAATTGGGACTTCAATGTAAGGCATGATTTTATTTTATTTTTTTTGAGGACACAAATCCTAAAAGGTTTTCTGTTGCACCAAATATTAACACTATTGTTTTAGTGTCACTAATTAGCATTCAGCCATTTAGCATCTGTGAACTTGGTGGTATGGCACACAGTAGATTTGGAATTCCATTGTTTTTATTAAGGCCTCCAAAACAACGCCATGCTACTAAACGGTCCTAAAACAATGGTGCCACACTAGGGGCTAGTCAGACCTCATTATTAATAGAGACAGATGTTTATGTACACGTGGATCCACCACTCTTCTGACAACTCATTGTATTGTGATTTGCTGGTATGTCAGTGTTTGTTTTTATATCAAGCCCACTTGGCATAGACCGAAGGCTCCACATACTGGTGATTTTTATGATGGTAGTTTCTCATTACCTCATGGCCAAAATGAGTCAACTTAATAAACTTTTCTGAATTCCAACCATGTTATTTGTTTATGATTTGTTTTTAATACCAAACTTGTTTTGGTTTATGTAACTTGTTGAACTTCAGCCCATTAGTGTCATAACAGGTAACATAAAACTTCACAAGAACCCAAACTAGTTTAGCAGTGAGAGAAACAAGATCATGTTTTCAGGGAGTTTGTGGCATTCTAACAATTTTTACAGGGGGGTGGGGGTCTAGTAAAATACTATGCATATGGCAGATGGCTGCCATTTTGAAACCTGAGAATGAGCACACTTGTAAAGTTTCCCAACTGAGGATGTGAACGCTTTTTATTCTCTGACTGAAGAACAAAATATATTTCAAAACAGAGAGACAATATGCTCTATAGACTCCCTGTAAACCAGTGTCCTGACTTGTCCTTTCCTGCATGTGAAAGTCTGACTGTAGAGTATGCTACAATACATGGAAAGTGGGCCTTATCATGACTGATGTCACCCATTACCCCTGTGAGGCGTCCAGCACAGCTAGAATGCAGAGGTGCGGGGCTTGCTGACGACAGTGGGGGGATGTGGATGCTACCAGATCTGATGCACCAGGATTGATTACCTGGGCCTTGGGAAAATTGATGAACAAGCTCACCTCCTGCCTATTGATTCATACATGGTAGTAAGTAGCCAACCTATTTCAGTGCTGTCTGTGATGATGGATCCCCCTAACTGGTGTGCTACACAATTGAGATGGTTTGGGATGAGTTGGACTGCAGAGTGAAGGAAAAGCAGCCAACAAGTGCTCAGCATATGTGGGAACTCCTTCAAGACTTGGAGAAGCATTCCTCATGAAACTGGTTGAGAGAATGTCAAGAGTGTGCAAAGCTGTCATGGCAAAGGGTGGCTAGTATGAAGAATCTCAAATGTATATATTTTTGAGTTACTACATGATTCCAAATGTTATTTCATAGTTTTGATGTCTTCACTATTATTCTACATTGTAGAAAATAGTACAAAATAAAAACTCTTGAATGTCTAGGTGTGTCCAAACTTTTGAATTGGACACATGGCAGGGACTGGGAGACTAGTCAGGATCGATGAATGGAGCAAAGTACAGAGAGCTCCTTGATGAAAACCTACTCAGTACCTCAGACTGGGGCGAAGGTTCACCTTCCAACAGGACAACACAGGAGTGGCTTCGGGACAAGTCTCTTAATGAACTTGATTGGCCCAGCCAGAGCCCGGACTTGTACCCAGTCGAACATCTCTGGAGAGACCTGAAATTAGCTGTGCAGAAACGCTCCCCATCAAACCTGACAGAGCTTGAGAGGAAAAACTCCCAAAATACAGGTGTGCCAACCTTGTAGCATCATACCCAAGAAGACTCGAGGCTGTAATTGCTTCCAAAGATGCTTCAACAAAGTACTGAGTAAAGGGACTGAATACTTATGTAAGGTATTTCTGTTTTTTTTATTTTTAATACATTTTCAAAAAATTCTAAAAACCTGGTTTCGCTTTGTTATAATGGGGTATTGTGTGTAGATTGAGGAGGAACATTTATTTAATCCAATTTAGAATAAGGCTGTAAGGTAACAACATGTGGAAAAAGCCAAGGGGTCTGAATACTTTCCGGATGCACTGTATACAAAGGTATGTGGACACACCTTCAAACTAGTGGATTCGGATATTTCAGCCACACACGTTGCTGATAGGTGTATAAACTCGAGCACACAGCCATGCAAACTCCATATACAAACATCGGCAGTAGAATGGCCTTACTAAAGAGCTAAGCAACCTTCAATGTGGCGCCATCATAGGTTGCCACTTTTCCAACAAGTCAGTTTGTAAATGTTCTGCCATGCTAGAGCTGCCCCGGTCAGCTGTAAGTGCTGTTAATGTGAAGTGTAAACATCTAGGAGCAACAACAGCTCACCAGAAAAGTGGTAGGCCACACAAGCTCACAGAATGGGACCGCCGAGTGCTGTTGCGCGTAAAATTAGTCTGTCCTCGGTTGCAACACTCTCAACCGACTTCCAAACTGACTCTGGAAGCAACGTCAGCACAATAACTGTTTGTCGGGAGCTTCATAAAATGGGTTTCCATGGCTGAGCAGTCGCACACAAGTCTAAGATCACCATGCACAATGCCAAGCGTCGTCTGCAGTGGAGTAAAGATCACCGCCATTGGACTTTGGAGCAGTGGAAATGTGTTCTCTGGAGTGATGAACCACTCTTCACCATCTTGCAGTCTGACGGACGAATCTGGGTTTGGCGGATGCCAGGAGAATGCTACCTGCCCCAATGACTAGTGCCAACTGTTAAGTTCGGTGGAGAAGGAATAATGGTCTGGGGCTGTTTTTCATGGTTCGGGCTAGGTCCCTTAGTTCCAGTGAAGGGAAATCTTAATGCTACAGCATACAATTACATTCTAGACAATTCTGTGCTTCCAACTTTGTGGCAACAGTTTGGGGAAGGCCCTTTTCTGTTTCAGCATGACAATGCCCCCATGCACAAATCGAGGTCCAAACAGAAATGGTTTGTTGAGATCGGTGTGGAAGAACTTGACTGGCCTGCAAGTTGGCTGGATGTCCTACGGGTGGTGGACCATTGTTGATACACAAGGGAAACTGTTGAGCGTGAAACCCAGCAGCGTTGCAGTTCTTGACACAAACCGGTGCGCCTGGCACGTACTACCATTCCCCGTTCAAAGGTACTTACATTGTTGTTTTCTTGCCCATTCACCTTCTGAATAACACAAACACAATCCATGTCTCAATTGTCTCAAGGCTTAAAAAATCATTATTAATTTTCACTGATTGAAGTGGATTTATCAAGTGACATCAATAAGGGATCATAGCTTTCACCTGGATTCACCTGGTCAGTCTATGTCATGGAAAGAGCAGGTGTCCTTAATGTCTTGTACACTCAGTGTACTTTCGATATCCACTCTTCATCAGTTATCTTCCTTAGTTGAGGGACACCAAACCAATTGGAATGCATTTCATGGAAGATGACTGGAAAGTCATTCCTCAAGTCAGTTGACTATAGTATTCAATTCACTACCACTTGTCAGCAAAGCTATATTATATTACGTGATATATTCAGTATTCATGGTTATAGCCATCTCTGACACTTGCCCAGCTGTGAAGTTTAAGTTTTTCTTGCCTGTCATTCTTAAATAAAGGTTAAATATATATTTTTTATAAAAATACAATTATTCTATTAATTTAATCTCCCTCTCTTCCTCCTTTTCTGATGCTCTATTAAGTTGGCTGTAATTGAGTTCCCCCAGCACCCTTCTCCCTATCCAGCAACACCCTCTCCTTAATCCCTCTGTTTGTAATAGACGAAGTGCCAGAGGTGAGCAAGCCAGTGAGGAGAAACCTCAATCCCTCAGGTAAAAACCAGGAGTATGTTTCTCAGTTGTCATCATGTTGTTGAAATGTTCGCTCTGGAAAAGAGCCTCCGAATCATTAAGCTTTTGGAGACCACACAACTAAAGATCCGTCTATTTGTCTCGAGTAGACCATACTTCTCTGAATGGTCTAGAGGCCAGGGAGAGAGAGAAAGAGAGAGAGAGCGTGTGTGTGTGTGACAGCTGCCGTGTGCGGTGGTGGCTGTGTCCGTGACTGTGTATGGTCAGAGCACAGTAACAAGGCAGTGTGCTGTACACCAGAGAGTAGGCACAGTGGGACTGGTAGTTGATTTGTCTGTCTGGGCTTGTGAGACTAACACAGTCATTCTTCATCCCTCTCACTGGGTTTCTCATTATCCCGAGTCTCCAGATTCAGTCTCATTAAGCCCATGGTCTTATAGGTGTTCTGTAATACACTTTCAAGGTTAAATCACATTAATCTTTTAATACTTCAACTTGCAGGACAGTAGTGGCATTATCTTGGTCTAAAAATGCTGATAATGGATGTTCCTCCGCAACTTCCTCAGTTTTTTGAGGGGATATTGCTTTTTATTACAATGACTTGTTCTTTAAAGTTATCTTCCTCATCTCCTCATTCTCATCTTTTCATAAAGACAATCTTGTTATTGCTTGAGTGATGCTCTCCAGGACTTTCCAGCTTAGCTACTTTTTGTCCTCATCAAATCCCCTGTCCAATAATAACATCTCATTTTCATACCTCTCCTCTCCTATAAGATAAGCCAGCGATATCAGATGGGTGGGAAAACCATCTGTCATTAATATATCTATCACTAATCGAATAGAGAGGCCATTTTAGATTCTGATTCTTTGTTTTGCATTGGAGATCAGGGTCTAGGATAGTGTGTGACATCGGCACGCCTGCTCAGCACTAATGTGTTAGGACTGTGCACTGACCAGTCTCCTCTCTGTCCCTGTCATCTCGGCGGAGAGACGAAGAGGACCGGGGGGAGGGTGGACGTGCCATAAACTCACAGCTCGCACATTAGCATCAGGCGCAGAGGAGAACAGCCAAGCTTGGACGCAATCTCTCTCTCGCCCGTGCATTCACACACACACACACACACACACACACACACACACACACACACACACACACACACACACACACACACACACACACACACACACACACACACACACACACACACACACACCACACACACACACACACACACACACACACACACACACACACACACACACACAGAGTTCTTCAATTGTGAGGGTGGATTCTTTACGAGAATCCATGATTCTGCTGTGAGAAAGGAGAACAGATCCTGTTGTCATCCATCTGAGTGTCTCCTTCCCCTTGAGCCTCTGTTGGTGCTGTTTAGGGCGGCCATTTGTCAGAAGATTTAGTGGGCAGTCATATCTGCCTTTGTCAGGAGGGAGGCAGAGAGGATTTCTGTTAAAGTACAAAAGGAGCCGGGCTGTAAATACAACTTCCTGTCTTAACCAGACACAAATGGCTTCATAAGATGTCTGGGAGAGTCAGCCACGGGCATTATCTTTTGGCAGAGGCCCCAGACAGTGTACCTGGGATGCAGTATTGCACACCGCTTACTGTCTGTATAAGCTGGGGCATGAATATCAAAGGGGTGGGTTCGTAATTGAAATCATTTACCCAGGTGAGAGGATGTTGTGCCAACATGTTAGACTGTATTTCTCTTTCAGTATGAACATTCAGTGACCAGGCATCATTCCATCATGATGGAAATAATGGAACTTTGGGCTTTGAGGTTGAGTGAAAGGAGAGAAGAGAAGGAGAGAAGAGAAGCCTTGTCTGTGTTGGGGGGTTGCCATACACCAGCCATCTGTATCTTTGTGAGTAATATGTGTGGGGGCTCCCCTTCCCTCAAGCTATTGTTTGCTCTGGTTCAACGACAGTAAGAGTAAATCAGTGTGTGGAGCAGTGGGGTGGGCCACAGGGTAACTGCTCTCAGTGCTCTATCAATAACCCTAATAGTGATGGAGGTGCTATTGGATTAAGTTTCCACTCCGCTCAGCCCCAGGTACTATTATCAGTTATTACAGAGACCCACTAAATCACGACAGGGCCTCAACACAACCAGGCATTCATTAACGTGTAGAAGCAGCTGGGAGGTAACTCAAGTCAGGAGGATCCCCTCCATAGAGAAACCATGGGGAGAACCAGATGGAGAGACAGCCCAAAGAGCAATTACTTGAAGCAGTGGGCTATTGAGCTGGGCTAGAACAAAACCTGCAGCTCGCCAGTGCAAGGGGGTGGTGACCACTGTTTTAAAGACACAAGCAACTAGAAACGTTGCGATACATTTTTCTACTCTGAGATGGGAGGATAAGAGGAAAGATAGGATGAAATATAGACCAGGAGTTCAAATGACACTGAGAAGGTAGTTAAGAGGCTGTATGCTAGCTAGGTGTTCTGACAGGATAAATGGACTAGGTTAAGTGCAGATATGCATTCAAAAAGTACAGTGGTTTCCCCTTAGTCTGGTTGGTTTGCTGTACTTTACTATTAGCATGACTGTGAAATGACAGGAGGGATAAAACATGGCGCTCCCATCATCAATAGTAATGGAGGTCAGGGTTATATAGTGAGCAGCGGGTGAGATCCATTTGACAGCTGAAGGATGTGCGTGAGAATGAGTATGAGGGGGAAAGCGTTGAAGAAAGTTTAACTGCTGACGGTCAGGTCTTTAGTCAGACTTAAAGTTGAGTGGCTTTACAAGAACTAGCAAGGCAACCATGTCACCACAGTTAGCTACAGCTGGCTTTGCTCAGCACGATTTACTGTATTTCATTAAGGATTCGTTGAGAGATTGAGAGAGTGTTGGGGTTATAGTGAAACTACACACAATTAATTAATTATAGGGAAGTATAGAATGAGTTTAAAGAACTGAACCCATAGTTGTATTTATTGTATTCATTGTACTGTAATTATATAGTATAGTATTGTATAGTATTTATCAGTCATAATAGTGTCTTTCATTTATTAAAAATGGCTAATTAGCACTGTGACTTACATAACTATGCATGCTAATTCCAGATGTTGAAATCTATGATTTAGCACTTTTAGGTAATAGTGACTTATTATTCCTGGAATATTGAGGTCCCATAGTGTCATACTGCTAAAAAAAACCTATAGGTGAGTCCAGCCCTGATTTGCCTTAAGGAGTAAAGATGGTAAAACCTTGAGGGGTTTCATTTTTAAATCTGTAGTACTTCCTGTACTTTGTAAGTAACTACTGTATCTCTGTATCTATTCACAAAGTGCACCTTGACTTACAGACATACTCTCTGTCTGTGTCGGTCCGTTTTTTTCTCTCTCTCTCTCTCTACTCTCTCCCTCTACCCCTCGCCCTATCCTCTCCCCTTTCTTCCATACAAAAGGCCAATCAAGAGACAAAATGATGTTTACTAAGGAGCGGCTCATGGCTCCATAAAAGGCGTGGCCGGGGGTGTCTGGTGAGACAGCTGGGAGTGACGGATGTATCCGGCTCTGCCTGACGGAATAAATGGCAGTATTAGAGGCGCTACAGCTGGCCTCCGCCGCCTCTTACTGGCCTATGAAATGTGCCGCATGGCAGTGCCTGGGCCTCGCCAGCGTGATGAATGGCTTATATTCCTCGCTAAAGCATATTAAAGTCAGATCGCATGATGGATAGCAGGCGCAGGGGAGCAGGGAGATAGGAGGGGAGGAGGAGGGAGGAGATTTAGGAAGCAGGGAAAGCTTTTGATAAAATATGAAAAGGGAGGAAATTAAATCCCAGATAAAAATATCAAAATCAACCCGATGTCCACACCACCTCCCTGTGCTGGTTGACTGATGAAGACAGCAGAGCCAATTAGAAATGTTAATGTCCCCACTCCTCCATCCCCCTCTCTCTCTCTCGCTCTCCACCCCACCCTTGTCTAGTCTAGTGAATGCCTTCATGGCTCCATTGAAGCTTGTTGTGCATTTGCTTCATCTAACACCACGTAGGTCAGGTCGGTTCCCAGATTAACAAGCGATTTTCCGTTGACCTGCCAATCTCAGCGCAACTAAACTTAATTAATTGTATTTAGTCAGGTGTTCACAGTCAGGTGTTCATGGTCAGGTCAACTGTGATCAAATGGTCATTCAAAAACTGAACTTCCCCTTGAATAACTTTTATGGGCTTTCCTCAGACTTTATCCTAAAAACTGTGCATTTTGAGAGACACATCACTAGTCTTTGGACTCTGCTTGATTCAGTGATTTCCCCCATGCAATCAGGAGAGTCCCTATCAATACAAATCATACTTTAGTTTGCTGCAGAAATCCATTTGGCCCAACATAATTACCTCCAGAACTCCTTCACTCATAAGTAATGCTTTCCATTGCTGATGACCTCATGACACCCCAATGCTTCATTTTAAAGTTGCAGTAAATACACAAAAAATGCAATTTTTCTAGTCAACTGTCATCTTAAACTCTGTCAAATAATTGCTTTTTGATGGGCTTCAATTTTAGATGAGGATTTGTTTAATCAGTGGTTGGATGGACCTGGTGGCAGTTGGTTCAGGTCCTGAACATGCAATTTCCTGCCTGGTTGGTCACTCCTCGGCTAGGGAAGCCTGAACTCCTTCCTCCCTGGGCCACTGGAGATCCAGACTGATTGGACTGAAGACCTCAATCACTCTGCTGATATCTGAGGGACACTCCCTGTCAGTCCTTTCTGATGACTCCAGATAAGCCTGTGATTAAACTAAATTGAACCCAGTCTGCTGTAAATCATATTACATAGACAACTACACTGAGTGTAGAAAACATCTTTCTAAGACACAGACTGACCAGGTGAATCCAGGTGAAAGCTGTGATCCCTTATTGATGTCACTTGTTAAATCCACTTCAATCAGTGTAGATGAAGGGGAGGAGACAGGTTAAAGAAGGATTTTTAAACCTTGAGGCAATTGAGACATGGATTGTGTATGTGTGCCATTCAGAGGGTGAATTGGCAAGACAAAATATTTACGTGTCTTTGAACGGGGTATGATAGTAGGTGCCAGGCGCACCGGTTTGAGTGAGACAACAACTGCAACGCTGCTGGGTTTTTCACGCTCAACCGTTTTCCGAGTGTATCAAAAATGGTCCACCACCCAAATGACATCCAGGCAATTTGACACAACTGTGTGAAGCATTGGAGTCAACATGGGCCAGCATCCCTGTGGAATGCTTTCGACACCTTGTAGAGTCCATGCTCAACAAATTGAGGCTGTTCTGAGGGCAACAGGGGGTGCAACTCAATATCAGGAAGGTGTTCCTAATGTTTAGTGTACTACAAAATATTGAGCCATTAAACTAGAGATAGGGGTATGATCTCAAGGGTTAAATCCAGAGGACATCCAGTTAAACCACTGGAGACATACCCTGGTTAGATGTGCTTTCTCTTACCACTAGCCAGGCCCTGCGTGTGTGTGTATGTGTGTGTGCTCGCATGTGCACGTGCAGGTGCATGAATGTCTGGGCGAGTTTCTCTTCACTGGCAACTCTCAGTAAAAGATGTGAGGGGGAAAAAACGAATGTGAAAGTGATCCAAGGCATCGGCGCGGCTGGCTGCATCTCTGGCGCGACTCAGCCCTTATTCCTTATTAATCTATTTATATTTATTTGTCATTAATTCATGAAAATTATCAATCATTTTAAATGTAGCCAGAATTAATTCTCTGGCGATGCTAACCAGGGAGGATTTTAAAATTGAGTATCTTAATTTGAGCCAGTTTGCTACAGCAGGAATATTATAATGGATTAGTGGATAATAATTAATGGACATTTTTGGTAAGGGTTGATACATTTTTTGTTAGGGCAAATTAAGTCAGACCTTTTTTAAGTGGAAATTACATACGTTAAAAGCCTTGTTAAACCTCGAATACACAACAAATTTGCATTTGCTGCTGTGCAGGAAAATTCCTGCAACAATAGGATAACCCAGTTAAGATACAGCATCTGTATCGCTCCAGCCCTCCTCATTGACTAAGGGATAGCCAGAGCAGTATGCACACAGAAAGATAAACGTTTAGATGTAGTTATGTCAGTTACGTTATGTCGTACAAATGACTTCACCATGCAGCATGTTATGGACCTAAACTATCATATAATGGACCTACCCTATCATGTTATGGACCTTCCCTATCATTTTATGGACCTAACCTATCATGTTATGGACCTACCCTATCATGTTATGGACCTTCCCTATCATGTTATGGACCTACCCTATCATGTTATGGACCTATATGTCATGTTATGGACCTACCCTATCATGTTATGGACCTACCCTATCATGTTATGGACCTACCCTATCATGTTATGGACCTACCCTATCATGTTATGGACCTATATGTCATGTTATGGACCTACCCTATCATGTTATGGACCTACCCTATCATGTTATGGATCTAACCTATCATGTTATGGACCTACCCTATCATGTTATGGACCTACCCTATCATGTTATGGACCTACCCTATCATGTTATGGATCTAACCTATCATGTTATGGACCTACCCTATCATGTTATGGATCTAACCTATCATGTTATGGACCTATATGTCATATTATGGACCTACCCTATCATGTTATGGATCTAACCTATCATGTTATGGACCTACCCTATCATGTTATGGACCTAACCTATCATGTTATGGACCTACCCTATCATGTTATGGACCTACCCTATCATGTTATGGACCTACCCTATCATGTTATGGACCTACCCTATCATGTTATGGACCTACCCTATCATGTTATGGATCTAACCTATCATGTTATGGACCTACCCTATCATGTTATGGACCTACCCTATCATGTTATGGACCTACCCTATCATGTTATGGACCTACCCTATCATGTTATGGACCTACCCTATCATGTTATGGACCTACCCTATCATGTTATGGACCTAAACTACCATGTTATGGACCTACCCTATCATGTTATGGACCTACCCTATAATGTTATGGACCTATGTGTCATGTTATGGACCTACCCTATCATGTTATGGACCTATATGTCATGTTATGGACCTACCCTATCATGTTATGGACCTACCCTATCATGTTATGGACCTACCCTATCATGTTATGGACCTACCCTATCATGTTATGGACCTACCCTATCATGTTATGGACCTATATGTCATGTTATGGACCTACCCTATCATGTTATGGACCTACCCTATCATGTTATGGACCTACCCTATCATGTTATGGATCTACCCTATCATGTTATGGACCTTCCCTATCATGTTATGGATCTAACCTATCATGTTATGGACCTACCCTATCATGTTATGGACCTACCCTATCATGTTATGGACCTACCCTATCATGTTATGGACCTACCCTATCATGTTATGGATCTAACCTATCATGTTATGGACCTACCCTATCATGTTATGGACCTATATGTCATGTTATGGATCTAACCTATCATGTTATGGACCTATATATCATCTAATGGACCTACCCTATCATGTTATGGATCTAACCTATCATGTTATGGACCTACCCTATCATGTTATGGACCTACCCTATCATGTTATGGACCTACCCTATCATGTTATGGACCTACCCTATCATGTTATGGATCTAACCTATCATGTTATGGACCTACCCTATCATGTTATGGACCTATATGTCATGTTATGGATCTAAACTATCATGTTATGGACCGATATGTCATATTATGGACCTACCCTATCATGTTATGGACCTTCCCTATCATGTTATGGACCTAACCTATCATGTTATGGACCTACCCTATCATGTTATGGACCTACCCTATCATGTTATGGACCTAAACTACCATGTTATGGACCTACCCTATCATGTTATGGACCTACCCTATCATGTTATGGACCTACCCTATCATGTTATGGACCTATATGTCATGTTATGGACCTACCCTATCATGTTATGGACCTATATGTCATGTTATGGACCTACCCTATCATGTTATGGACCTACCCTATCATGTTATGGACCTAACCTATCATGTTATGGACCTACCCTATCATGTTATGGACCTACCCTATCATGTTATGGACCTACCCTATCATGTTATGGACCTACCCTATCATGTTATGGATCTAACCTATCATGTTATGGACCTACGCTATCATGTTATGGACCTACCCTATCATGTTATGGACCTACCCTATCATGTTATGGACCTACCCTATCATGTTATGGACCTACCCTATCATGTTATGGACCTACCCTATCATGTTATGGACCTATATGTCATGTTATGGACCTACCCTATCATGTTATGGACCTACCCTATCATGTTATGGACCTAAACTACCATGTTATGGACCTACCCTATCATGTTATGGACCTACCCTATCATGTTATGGATCTAACCTATCATGTTATGGACCTACCCTATCATGTTATGGACCTACCCTATCATGTTATGGACCTACCCTATCATGTTATGGACCTACCCTATCATGTTATGGACCTATATGTCATGTTATGGACCTACCCTATCATGTTATGGACCTACCCTATCATGTTATGGACCTAAACTACCATGTTATGGACCTACCCTATCATGTTATGGACCTACCCTATCATGTTATGGACCTACCCTATCATGTTATGGACCTACCCTATAATGTTATGGACCTATGTGTCATGTTATGGACCTACCCTATCATGTTATGGACCTATATGTCATGTTATGGACCTACCCTATCATGTTATGGACCTACCCTATCATGTTATGGACCTACCCTATCATGTTATGGACCTATATGTCATGTTATGGACCTACCCTATCATGTTATGGACCTACCCTATCATGTTATGGATCTAACCTATCATGTTATGGACCTACCCTATCATGTTATGGACCTACCCTATCATGTTATGGACCTACCCTATCATGTTATGGACCTACCCTATCATGTTATGGACCTACCCTATCATGTTATGGATCTAACCTATCATGTTATGGACCTACCCTATCATGTTATGGATCTAACCTATCAAGTTATGGACCTATATGTCATATTATGGACCTACCCTATCATGTTATGGATCTAACCTATCATGATATGGATCTAACCTATCATGTTATGGACCTACCCTATCATGTTATGGACCTATATGTCATATTATGGACCTACCCTATCATGTTATGGACCTACCCTATCATGTTATGGATCTAACCTATCATGTTATGGACCTACCCTATCATGTTATGGACCTACCCTATCATGTTATGGACCTACCCTATCATGTTATGGACCTACCCTATCATGTTATGGACCTACCCTATCATGTTATGGATCTAACCTATCATGTTATGGACCTACCCTATCATGTTATGGACCTATATGTCATGTTATGGATCTAAACTATCATGTTATGGACCTATATGTCATATTATGGACCTACCCTATCATGTTATGGACCTTCCCTATCATGTTATGGACCTAACCTATCATGTTATGGACCTACCCTATCATGTTATGGACCTACCCTATCATGTTATGGACCTAAACTACCATGTTATGGACCTACCCTATCATGTTATGGACCTACCCTATCATGTTATGGACCTACCCTATCATGTTATGGACCTATATGTCATGTTATGGACCTACCCTATCATGTTATGGACCTATATGTCATGTTATGGACCTACCCTATCATGTTATGGACCTACCCTATCATGTTATGGACCTACCCTATCATGTTATGGACCTACCCTATCATGTTATGGACCTACCCTATCATGTTATGGATCTAACCTATCATGTTATGGACCTACGCTATCATGTTATGGACCTACCCTATCATGTTATGGACCTACCCTATCATGTTATGGACCTACCCTATCATGTTATGGACCTACCCTATCATGTTATGGACCTACCCTATCATGTTATGGACCTATATGTCATGTTATGGACCTACCCTATCATGTTATGGACCTACCCTATCATGTTATGGACCTAAACTACCATGTTATGGACCTACCCTATCATGTTATGGACCTACCCTATCATGTTATGGATCTAACCTATCATGTTATGGACCTACCCTATCATGTTATGGACCTACCCTATCATGTTATGGACCTACCCTATCATGTTATGGACCTACCCTATCATGTTATGGACCTATATGTCATGTTATGGACCTACCCTATCATGTTATGGACCTACCCTATCATGGTATGGACCTAAACTACCATGTTATGGACCTACCCTATCATGTTATGGACCTACCCTATCATGTTATGGACCTACCCTATCATGTTATGGACCTACCCTATAATGTTATGGACCTATGTGTCATGTTATGGACCTACCCTATCATGTTATGGACCTATATGTCATGTTATGGACCTACCCTATCATGTTATGGACCTACCCTATCATGTTATGGACCTACCCTATCATGTTATGGACCTACCCTATCATGTTATGGACCTACCCTATCATGTTATGGACCTAAATATCATCTAATGGACCTACCCTATCATGTTATGGACCTAACCTATCATGTTATGGACCTACCCTATCATGTTATGGACCTATATGTCATATTATGGACCTACCCTATCATGTTATGGACCTACCCTATCATGTTATGGATCTAACCTATCATGTTATGGACCTACCCTATCATGTTATGGACCTACCCTATCATGTTATGGACCTACCCTATCATGTTATGGATCTAACCTATCATGTTATGGACCTACCCTATCATGTTATGGATCTAACCTATCAAGTTATGGACCTATATGTCATATTATGGACCTACCCTATCATGTTATGGATCTAACCTATCATGATATGGATCTAACCTATCATGTTATGGACCTACCCTATCATGTTATGGACCTATATGTCATATTATGGACCTACCCTATCATGTTATGGACCTACCCTATCATGTTATGGATCTAACCTATCATGTTATGGACCTACCCTATCATGTTATGGACCTACCCTATCATGTTATGGACCTACCCTATCATGTTATGGATCTAACCTATCATGTTATGGACCTACCCTATCATGTTATGGACCTATATGTCATGTTATGGATCTAACCTATCATGTTATGGACCTAAATATCATCTAATGGACCTACCCTATCATGTTATGGACCTAACCTATCATGTTATGGACCTACCCTATCATGTTATGGACCTATATGTCATGTTATGGACCTATATGTCATGTTATGGACCTACCCTATCATGTTATGGACCTATATGTCATGTTAAAGTATTCTCACTGTGGCCTACAATCCATTTCTGTCCTAATTATATCGGTAAACATGCCTTGCGTACTCTCAGGCTGGGGGACTGTAATGTACCTATCACAGACCCCACGCTCATTCTGGCATCATAAGAGCTGTCCCATTGGAATACCAGGACTGATGAATGCCTTCACTGTATTGATCTGTACCTGTTGGCTCTTTAGAAGTGGATAGTGAATGGGAGTCATCATTTTCCTACATGCTGTGCTGTACAAACTGCCCTGGCTTTGTACACGTCCTACTTCAAGGTTTCTGGTACATGGAATGAGAGACAGCGTGGTCAGCACAGTCTAGAGCAGCAGTTTCCCCTGCAGCCTCAGGCCAGTCCAGTGTTGCAGTAGCTACATCCATCTGATACCAAGGAGTGTTGTCCTGGATGAGATGTTCCATCATGGGTGACAGAAGCCTCCACAACAACACAGTGATCTGCTGCAACTGCATCAGTGGCAGTCTCTGGCTCAGTTTGCATATCAGTTTGTGTCCACCTGAGCTCCACTTCCGCAGCACGAGTGTCACATTTTCCATTGACCTTCTTCCTGAAGTCCAGGAAGTTGAAGTCCAGTGTCCCTGGCCAGTGGAACCTTCCTCCTCCGTAGGTCCAGGAGGAGGGATGATCTGGCTAACTCCCAAACTGTCACACCGTCACTGTTGAGCATGTCTGGTAACAGTGTAAATCCACTCAATATTTAGGACACCTAAACCCCCCTCTCTTTGGCTCAGGAAGACAATGTCACGTGTGGTGTGTGTGTTGACGCAGAGCCACTTTCTCACCACTTGAACACTTGTGTTATTCATTTCCCCCAGAACCTTCTGTGGGATATGCACATTTGTAAGCAGATGTTGAATCTTTACTAGGGCCACCTCTCTCACAGCTTCTAGCTTCATGACCCCAGGAAGAGGGGAAATGTCAATCATATCAAGCCTGGTCAATCATGTCAAGGTCATCAAGCTGCTGATTATCCCGCACACCTGTCACCATCGTCTTGCACACCAGCGCCTCATGACACTCACCTGGACTCCATCACCTCCTTGATTATCTTCCCTATATCTGTCACTCGCCTGGTGGACAAACAAAACCCCACAAATTCTGACCAACTCCAAGCATTGATTATGCAAGAATGGGCTGCCATCAGTCAGGAAGTGGCCCAGAAGTTAATTGACAGCATGCCAGGGCGGATTGCAGAGGTCTTGAAAAAGAAGGGTCAACACTACAGATATTGACTTTTTGCATCAACTTCATGTAAGTCAATAAAAGCCTTTGACACTTATGAAATGCTTGTAATTATACTTTAGTATTCCATAGTAACATCTGACAATATCTAAAGACACTGAAGCAGCAAACTTTGTGGAAATTAATATTTGTGTCATACTCAACTTTTGGCCACGACTGTACATTATCATCATTACTAGTACTGGGTGAGGGTCTGGGGTTTGCACTATTATTCAGAGTAATGTCAATCTCTTTAGATTCATGATGTTGCTAGAAGTATGACTATTTTTTCCCCGCAAACCTTTCTGTCCTTTTGTGTTGAGTCCCACTGCCACCGAGTGATGGTTGAATGGTATCCTGAGTAAAGCGCAGCTGCGCCTCAATCCAGTCAGTGAGGGAGGTCACTGTCACCTCCGCTGGGCAATCCACACACAAACACACACACACACACTGAAGAACACACAGTGCACTGAGGAACATACACAAGGAAAGACACATTACAGTAGTCCACTGAAGGACTGTGGATGCATTACTGCATGATTCCTTATGGTCATGCTGACATTGACACATGGTTTTAACACTTTGAAGACAGCGTCTGTTCAGTTGGTGCTTATTGTTGTGGTAATCCACACACAGCCAAGTGTTTGGCTAGGAAGAGATTAGGCTGTATGTGATGTTGGATTCGGGGGAGTGGAGAGTTATCAAGCTCAACAAAAAAGCCTTTAAATGTATCTCTCTTCTGTCACGTCCTGTAAATGTGTACATAATACGACACCTAAACCAGTCTATGTGAACAGGGGTAAATTGTATGAGCTCCTTGTTTGAGCTGTCAGGGCAAGCCGCCTTGCTTTTACAGGATACTTAGAAAAAGTAATTTCTACTACTGTTTGTTTGTTGAAATACCTGGACTCTGCATGTCCCCATTACGCAGTTTATATGTGGCTTATAAGTGAAAACTTGCCCTAAACCTCAGAATACGTGAACACACACTAGTTTTCATAAGTACTGGGCTTTAATTGATCTGTTTTTTTCAATGTTTCATTCTACATTTAAACAAAGAAAGAAGTGATGTTGCTTGTGAGGAAAAACAACAAAGCACCGCATCTTCAGCAAATGGCGCAAAGTCTTTGGCCGGCTCTAAAGTTTAATGAGGTGTGTTTGTCAGGGACAGTAGGGAAGCCACTTTTGGCTCCAAAATAAAATTGGTTTGATCAGAATTAACAACCTGGTCATTTGTGTGTATCCAGTTAGGTTGTCAAAGGTTTGAACAGAATAGCGTGTTGGCTAACATAGCTCTCCTCAGAAATGAACCAACAGGGTATACTTGACATTGTTCTGAAATTATTTGGCATCCATTGAAGTTAAACTGACTGTGTTTGTAATTCAGGGAACAAAGTTGATCATGGAAACGAAACAAAAAAAAAAAACAGATTGTGTCCCTTTGCCAGCCAAATGGTGGAAGGTTGCAAGCAGGAGTAGTGCTGTAGTAAATCTAATCGTGGGCGTCCGGAATACAGGACCCGTCTGTAACGACTCTGTGGCTCTGCCCTCACCTCGCTCATCTGATCCATCAGAGGGGGCATTGGCTAAGCACTTTGGCTTGCACTGCTGAAGCCTGGCAGTGACCAGAGGATGGCAGCAGGTGGCACAGTTGGGCCAGCTGCCACCTCCCATGGACCGAAGCCTGGGAGAAAGGTCCTGGGACTGGATGGAGAAGCAGAGAGGGGAAAGGATGGATGGTCAGGCTGGAGGAGGCATGTTTGGAGGTGAAAGAGGAACAGGGGTGGTGGTGAGGTGAGATCTGGCAGAGACACAGCAGAGACTGTAGATGAGTATTGACTTCACTGTAACTGATACTCTCGCTCATCTTATGGTCCAGTCAGAGCCCAACAAACATAGTAGAAACTCAGCACACTAGCAGGCTACTCATTCGGTATTATCAGATTTAGAGATTTATAAGGAACATTTGGGGATAAGGGCTAGACAAAAATAAAATGAATAGTCTGGAGGACTAGGGGTTAATATCAGAATGAGCTTTGGGCTGCCATGTGGCAGAGGGCAGATGAACAGAGTCAAAGGTGAGTAGACGGTAGACAGGTGGGAGGTATGGAGTCCCATCAGTTTTATAGGGCAGTATGATGCAGTGTTGAAATTACACAATGACTGATGGGGGAGCCCTAAAAATAGAGGGCTGGATTAACATTCATATTTTAGACCCTAAAAGGGGTAAGGGTTAAGTGCCTGAATTTCACCACAGTATCTTGAAGCCTTATGAGGTGTCAAAGGAACGCAGATGATGGCATTTGTGTGCCCCATGGAATGAAAAACATGCATTGTCCTCACACTTGTATACATTAATAATGTACAAAAGGTATGACACAAATAATATTACAGTAGGCTACTATCATTTGTGTTACTGTGTTATGTGATGTTGTATTTTTTCCTGATTGGATGACTGTCTCCAGAAAGGGAAGTGGGTGGGGTGCTTTAAGAGTCTCGCGCAAAAACAGCCCTCATATCATATAGTCGTCCCCAGGCAGCAAAGCGCAAGAGCACACATGCTTTTGGGACGAGCGAACCTCACAGCGCACGAAGTTGGACCAAACCGGACTCTTGTAAAGGATAAAGACTTGTCACCTCTCAAGAACTCAGGTTTGTTAACACTATTAGCCTACAGTTTTGAAAAACATTAGACGTGACATTGTTTTTGATAGGCTGTCATAGATTTTGAGGCGCATGTGAAAGTAGTTATGTCAATCTGCGTTTTCGAAGTGACTTTGGAAATACTGTAGTAATGTGGAAAATATATGTAAGGCACAGGGGCTTTTAAATACATTGCATGTCAATAAGCAGGGGCGTCATTTCAGCTAAACCTGCGGTCTGGTGTGTCAAATTGAAGCTCATTTATTGCATTTTTTCACAATTTAAAAACTCAAATGCAATTTGGAGAACTGCAAAAAACAAGCAAAATTGACTCCAGCCATTATCACCTTGTTGCTGTAGCTTCGTTCGCCTCAGTCAAATAGGGGATTTACCATTCTACTAACATGTCATACAAGAATTAGCTGCTACGCACTAGCACAGCACCATGATTAAAACTCGAGTTTAGTTTTATGTCATTGTTAAACCAAACGGCAGTTTCCTAGCCAAAGCCATCTACAGATGTAGGATCTTAATTTTGTTTGAGAATATTGCTGCAAAGCAGGAAATGCAAACTTGTAATGTAAATGAGTTTTAGAAAGGTTTGTAATTTCAAATTTGATTTGCCCTAACGAAATTGTTTAATTTTAATTCACATTTCCTGTTTCTGCATGATTATTTTCCTGCTGTAGCAAACTAATCCTACATCTGTATTACAGCCAACTTTACCTTTGCACTGTTTTGAGAAAAAAAAAAGTGCTGTTCCATGCGGCTGCATCCATTGAACGAGCCTAACCTCCTGCTCTCAGGAGTCCGCATGGTCCTAAAGTCAGTATCAATACCGCTAAACTGCATTTGCCTTTAAACGGGATTTGAATCATTTTAGTAGCCTATTTTAAGTTGTTGGTGTTAAGTTTGTTGGTGTCAATAAGTGTCCCTGTATTGTAAAAGAATACAAAACATTTTACAGATTAAAAAAAGCTATATTTGATCAGTATTTTACAGTAGTGTAGACTTCGCAGCCATATAGTCAGCTGTTTAGCTCTACCAAACTAATGCAAACATAAAGTATGTTCTGCTGAGTTGCCTCAATGTCTTTCTCAATTGTATATAGTTGACTACAGAATATATAAATTCAACAAATGCCAAGACATAACCCAGCTAGTACATTTGGTTCCTTGGAAGTTGTGGGAATGTATGTTTTTGGTTTCACATTGGTTGTGGGAACAAAGCCATACTTTTCCTGAATGGTAAAAACTTCTGAGAACAGATTTGAAAATGTGTCCTTTTCTGGGAACATGTATTTTTAGGTTGCAGGGAGGTTCTGAGAACGTTTTACTCTGGTTCCTTGAAAATTTTCCTGGGAGGTCTTATTAATGCTCTGAAAAGGGAATTTACTTATTGTTTCAATGAGCCTTTTAATAATCCTGCTAGCTTATTTTTGGTTAACTTTTTTAAAACTCCAAGCACAGATAGGACACATGGAAATTCATTTCCTTAGACATTAATCATGCAAACTCTTATTTTGTATTGTGACATGGCATCAGTGAGATTCAAACCGATTATCTTCTGTCCACTGTGCCACCAGGATGAAGCTAGTGTGACACACACAAATATTTATGGTCATATTTTTGTCTTTATTTCATTTTTATGGAGCCACCCCTTGTTTAATTTTCTCGGTCTCCCAGGTATTTGCGTTGAAGGTAATGTATATGGTTACCACCACTAGGGGGAGCTGTGACAATGGGGAGCGTTAGTGGGATCGTGAGGTCTTGGATGTTTCTTCTATCTTGGAGAAAGCAGTGTTCACTATCAGGCAAACTTTTTTCCGACTCATCATTCAACCCTGTTAATTCAGGTATGTAATGTGCATAAGTACAATATGACTCACAAAATAATAAGATGGCCTGCTTAACTACATAGTCCATGAGTTTGATGTTTGAAGGTAATTGAAAGGAGTTTTAACCGAGTGAAAAAAATTGTTTGTATTTTCCCCATTATAGGTAATGGAGGTACGCTAGGTTTGGTAATGGTTTACATGTAAGCAAAGGGAACAAGATGGCATCCAAACTGTTTGCAAAAGTACAAACAATCTTGCTATTTGATTTATTTTCTATGAACAAAGTCACAGTTTACTTCAGGTAATATGTACATATGCAATGTGACGATAGAATGTGTGGAAAGTGTTTATTGTTAAGAAAATAGCATTTAACAGTTTGCTAACTTTATGTTACCTGAATTTAGATTTGCTAAGCACTAGCTAGCTCTAGGCTATTGGGTTTCAGCTATTGTTAGCTCACGTGTTGATGATTTAGACTGTAATGGTTCTAGCATTGTTTAGCACAGGCCTCCAGTCATTTGTAGCTTTATGGGATTTGACACTGCTAGTACTGTGCTCTCTATATAATGTAATGTAGCCTTTTATGGTACAATTGGATTGTTTTACATGAAATAGCTGAATACTATACTGATTTATTAGCCTCAGGTTATCTGCACGATTCATTTGACTATTAGTGAAAGGTAAAATGTGAATGTGTAGATGTATGGAGGTAGCTTTTAGAATTTGAGACATTTATTTTGATACCCAATATGGAATGTGAAAAGACTTAATACTACAATGCAGTTGTAATGTGTACTTGACAAACCGAAAAGAAAGATGCAAAAAAACAAACATTTAAAAAATCTTGGAGAATGCCTGCAACTGAAAACTACTAACCTCTCATCTTTCCACCCTGTTGATTCAAGTCTCTGCTGACCACGTCTGTCCGAGTGGTGTAACAGATTTTCAGGCTCGTCTGGGATTGGCGCCACCTGCTGGAAGTATCTGATCCATAGATTTATGAACCAGAGACAGCATGACGCTTGACCAGAGCGAGAGGGCTACAAGTGGGCGACTCATGAAAGGGGATCCTGACTGAGAGGAGTGCAGCACTATGTATCTTAAGTGTTTGGAAGCGTGCATCATGTCCAATGACAAAAAGGATCTGGGCCATTAAGAAAAGGTTGCCTACACTGGCATCTCATTTAAGTTTTCCAGTTGAAAGTCCTACCTGATGTGGTAGCAGAGCTAGACCCAGCTAAGTTAAACAAGTCTAATGAGGAAGGTTGTTTTGACAGTGTGTGAATTCATGTGTTGCAAGACCCTGCTTGAGCTACAGGATAGGGGTATGGCTCAGTTACTGTTTTATAAAGGATGCTATTGACGAGGTTGTGAAGGTAGTCCAGGATGTGAAGGTAGTCCAGTGACCAGATATATCCGCTAATGGAGCTACTGCTGATACTGAAATACAAGAGTCTGAGTATCAGTGGATTTTGACCAGTTATAAGGAGCTAGGCAGAATACACTGAAGGAGTTAAGTAACACCTGCCACACCCACACCAGACAAACCACCTACTGTAAAGGAATTTAGCAGCTTGTCTAAAATCCTGAGCACAGACCATGCAGCACACCTCACAGCTGATGGCATGGTCGCCATCAGAGACCTACCATATCTGCAGCGCAAGATGTGGGGGGGCCTGGAAAGTTGAGGTCATACATTAGTTACAACTGCATATGTAAACAAATAAGAAGGGTTCAAATTAAAACACAGTAAAGCTGAAATCATCACAGGCATCTTCTGCATCATCAAACCAGAACTTTAAAGACATGCTAATACATAAGAATGAAAGGATTGTTGCTGAGCTGAAACATTTGTTTCGGTCTCACTTAGGAGAAAAGAGCAGCACGCCGAGATTAGGATGGACCGCCTGGGCAACGGTGATCCAGATCTGTCAATACAGGTGCCGTTCCTGGTTAGTCTCGTGACACTAGAGCAGCCATTCCCAAACTAGGTGAGGCCGCCTGATATGAAAATGGGGTTGTGGCAGAATTAAGACCCCTCCTCTCTTATTACCCTATCAGATAAGGCATTACTGAGGTATGTAATCAAAATAACAAGCAATGAAAGTGAGAGACAGGGTAGGTTGGGCCAAACCTTCCGTCACAAGACGACCCACCCACAGTGCCAAGCTTGAAGTGGATGAAGTCAAAGTTCTCCAGTGGAATGGACTAAAGCACCCTTGGGAGACTGATCGACACGTTAGCCAGTCCGCCTGTCTTAGCCTGCCTCAACTTTGACTTGCCTTCATGCACCACACTGATGCCTCTGACAAGGGGCTTGCTGCTACCAAGAAACTGATGCATGAATGGGGAAAACTACGCATTGACAATGGTCTCCTGTACCGGAGAACCAGTCAAAGTCATGAGCTAGTCTTACCAGGCCTGTACAAGCAAATGGTCTTGAAACAACATGTTAATGATGACATGGTTCATGTTGGAAGAGAGACATTGGCGCTGTATCAGGCAAAAGAAGCCAGTCACACATGTACGAGCACCAACTGGCAATATCAACCACAAGTTCACCACTAGAGCTAGTCTCTATCGACTACATGCATCTGGAGGCCAGCAAAGGTGGCTTTGATTACATCCTGGTAGTCATCAACCATTTCACAAGATTCGCACAAGCGTATCCGACCAAGAACAAATCCGGAAGAACAGTAGCTGAAATGATATTCAATGACTTGATCCCAAGGTTCCACTCCTAGTTACACCACGATCAAAGTTGAGAGTTTGAAAACAAGTTCTTCAAAACACTGCAGCAAATGACTGGAGTGGTTCACTCAAGGACATCTCCCTATCACCCTCAGGGCAACTTGGCTGAAATATTCGATAGGACCCTACTTCAGATGCTGAGAACGCACACCGGCTACAGTCCTTGTACGAAACCTAAGTGAGAGAGGTGGACCTGGAAAGTTGAGGTCATACTGGGAAAAGACAATATATGTAGTTACAATCCAGTGTACAAACTCTGTCTAAAGATGGGTGGGAACAAGACCTTTATCTTCCACCGCAATCTCCTGCACCTAGTCAATGACTTACCTGCAGACTTACCGCCGCAGCCTGCACAGACAAACCCACCTAAAGAGAAAAGGAAGAGCTGACCCAAAACAATGATACAAGACTCGGATGACGAAAGCACAGGAGCACATGCCTGGCTGATAATACCTGTAAGAAAATAGCAAAGAACAGACAATCTATGATACTCCGAGGAACCCAGCACGTGTAGGACCCACACAAGACGCTGTACCTACCAGAGTTATTGCACCTGAAAGAGAAATCCAAAGACCAGAAGAGTTGAAAGGAGGAGAACAAGGAGAGGAATACTTACCCACTGAACCAGCACGGTCAGACATAGATGGATATGGACAAAGAATACCTGTACGAAGAACACCTGTGCAAGAGGAAAGACTCCTAGTAAACCCCCCACTAGTTGACGCAGGTTGGACAGGCTAGGAGGCCCACACGTGAGAAGGCCTGCACAGATGCTTCTTAGCACACGCTAGGTCAGCCATCCTTCTAGTCACACACTGCAATCAACACTGTAGAGGTTTTTGGGGTGCCACCTATGACAGTCTGGGGAATTCCAATGTATGACATTCCACAGCCTTACCAAACACTACCCTACCCCACACTAGTGCCTTGCCATATTAATAGGAAAGAATTTAAAGTGAAGCACTTATACATACCAATGACATGTAAATAAGGGTTAAATGTCAGGTTTTGGCATTTTATTTATTTTATGGCGCCATCCCTTTAATTTTCTAGGTCTCCCAGGTATTTGCGTTGAAGGTAATGTATATGGTTACCACCACTAGTGGGAGCTGTGATGTCAATGGGGAGTGTTAGTGGGATCGTGAGGTCTTGGATGTTTCTTCAGTCTTGGAAAATGCCTGATACTGAACACTAACTTTCTCTTATCATTTAGGAATGTAAATGTGTAAAAGTACAATATGAGTCCTGAAATATTGAGATATCATGGTTAACTACATAGTCCAAGATTTTGGAGATGTTTGAAGGGAGTTTTAATTGGGTGGTTTGTATTTTCCTCGTTAAGCAATGGTTGCTAATGGTTTACATGCAAGCAAAGGCAACAAGATGGTGTCTGAAATGTTTGACTTTTTCAACAATGTTTTTAGCTCCTATTTGTTTTCTTTTCTATGAACAAAGGCTCTGTTTACTTCAGGTAATATTTGTACATATGCAATTTGTCGATAGAATGTGTTTGTATTAGCATTCAAAATAGCATTTAAAAGTTCGCTAACTTTATTCTAACCAAATGTAGCTTTGCTAAGCACTAGCTAGCTCTACGCTATTGGGTTTCAGCAATTGTGACCTCGAATATTGATAGTTTAGAATGTAATGTTTCTAGCATTGTTTAGCACAGGGCTCCAGTGATTTGTAACGTTATGGGAATTGACACTGCTAGTACAGTGAGCTCTATATAATGTGATGTAGCCTTTTCTGGTACAACTTTATGGTTTGACATTCCAAATAGCTTTTTATGCTGAATGCTACACTGATTGAATAGCCTCAGGTTATATTCATTTGACTATTAGTGAAAGGTAAAATGTGAATGTGTAGATGTATGGAGATGGCTTTTTGAATTGGAGACCTTTATTTTGATACACAATATGGAATGTGAAAAATACTTTAACACTACAATGCAGTTGTAATGTATACTTGATGATTGATTTAGACAAAAAAATGAACAAAAGAGAACTGATACTGAACACTAACTTTTCTCAGTCTCATCATTCCACCCTGTTAATTCAGGTCTATTAACTGCTGACCACGTACATGTAAAATTTGATTTGAAGTGTTATTTGTCACATACACATGGTTAGCAGATGTTAATGCGAGTGTAGCGAAATGCTTGTGCTTCTAGTTCCGACAATGCAGTAATAACCAACAAGTAATCTAGCTAACAATTCCAAAACTACTACCTTATAGACACAAGTGTAAGGGGATAAAGAATATGTACATAAAGATATATGAATGAGTGATGGTACAGAGCGGCATAGGCAAGATACAGTATATGGTATTGACCGCATGTGGTATCATAGACCGCATACCATAGACCGCATGTGAGATGAGTATGTAAACAAAGTGGATAGATGTATTACATAAAGATGCAGTAGATGATATAGAGTACAGTATATACGTATACATATGAGATGTAAACATTATATTAGGTAGCATGCCATGTTTGTTTACACATACAAAGCTGTTCATTTTAGTCTATTCAAACAGACCCCATTTCAAAGGAAACAAGCACTTAGGAGTGGTCAATTAGTGGGTCCGTCCCATCGTCCATACCCGGGCTCGAACCAGGGACCCTCTGCACACAGACAACAGTCACCTACGAAGCATCGTTACCCATCGCTCCACAAAATCCGCGGCCCTTGCAGAGCAAGGGGAACCACTACTTCAAGGTCTCAAAGTGAGTGACGTCACCGATTGAAACGCTATTAGCGCGCACCACCGCTAACTCGCTAGCCATTTCACTTCGGTTACATGTAAACAAGCATGACATGCTAAGTGTTACATGCCTCGGACTGAGACGTGATCAGCGGTTAATAGACCTGAATTAACAGGGTGTTGTATGCAAAATAACCATAGAACGACCACATTCTCACCAATCTCTAAGAAACATATGGTTCTCAGAATGATATGTGCTAGCTGGGAATTAGCTAATTATAGTACCTTTGCCAAAGTGCAGCAATAAAATGTTTCTGTGAATTCTCTGACTGAAGCAGAATATTGGGAATACTGTTTTGGCACAATATTATTCAGCAAAAAAATGTTACTGTCAGTTATGATTTATGATACTAATGTGCAATTGTTTATACATTGCTTTTAAGATTATTTCGTTTTTTTTCATTATGAGAAAAGGCATTTGTATGCTTTCTTGGACCATAACAAAACGATATATCATTGTTTTGTGTCAAACATGATTTAATATCACTCATGTCATGAGCCTGATGAGATAATAGTAGTTAGAGGGATCTATTTTGGATTTTAAACACAGGGTATAATCCCATCAGAAGCTACAGTGAACACACTTCATCTGGATTACAATGTCCAGCCATGCTACTCTCAGAGAGGCCATATTTCTGCTATACATCATCTAACAAGAATATAATGAAACTTGACTGATCGGGAACAGTGAGTGCACTCACAGAAAATAAAGTTTTCAAACAAATCAAGGTGAACCATGGAATAACTTGCAGCCTTCTATGTGAGGTGGACCAAATACCAAAGTGCCATGAAATTGTATGACAGTGAGTGTGTTCGTGTAACAGTTCCTATGCATGATGTGCATGCGGTCTATTTTGGTTTGAAAGGAGACTGGTATCTAAGCAATGTCATCGAATAAGCAAGGAAAAACATTTTGTAATATTTACTGAAGGAAGAATACTGAAAGTGTAACAGGTGTCCGTGTGATGCTAACAGCTTAGCTTCCTCCAGTGATCCTCTGCTTTGCAACACATGTGACTGCCTTCCTTGACAACGTGTAAACCGATTTTGAGACATACAAATGGTGTGAGTGCACTCAATTGTCTTCGGTTCAGTTCCAACCGCGATGTCCCAGTCAAATGTCCCTCTATAGAGGACGATGATCATTGTAAAAGCGGTAGATGACAAAGTAGTTTGTAGAAGATGGCAGTTCGCACTGGTGCCTTGCCGGGGGTACAAAACCGGTCAAGATTCTCTGTTCACAAACGTCAAAGGTAAAATATGTCCCACTTCCCTTCTGGTTCTTATCTTTAGTAGTACATGAATTGTAGACCGTATCCAACGTAATCGTACGCCGTTTCGTGGTGGTTGCCATCTGCTTTACAGAGACGATAATGCCTGTGCAGTAGTGCTCTGGAGCAGTGCGAGTTAATATCTTTGGCTGTGAGTGATGGAAAAGAAATTGCCTTCAAGACTATTACTTGAATAATTCTATGGATATTTTTTGGCACAAGGGTGAAAATGAAATTGTCTTTTTAGCCTGGCTCGACTTCAGTTAAACTGCAATACCGAAAGTGTCCTGAGCACAGTGGAAAGTGTGCTTCTTGACTGGAACCCTGGGGCCTTGCTCCCAACCCATACAATTAGTGTAAAGAAGTCAAACAAGCGAGAGCTACATTAGCAGGATTAAAAATAAAGTTTTCTGAATTTAATTAGCATATTTGTTTTTGATATTTCTATTCTAACCCCCAATGGTGCATTCAAAATAACCCACCTGCTTAACTATTAGGTGTGTGTGATTGGTTAGACACAGTCAAGCCAACATTTAAAACTGCCAATCAGACTAAATCAGTGATCTTCAACCTTTTCTTACCCAGGGACCCCCCTCCCGGGAAACCCGGCGACCCATCATACTTAAATACTTCTTTATTTTTTAACATGTTTTGTCTTATCAGGTGAATGATAATGGCAAGGAGACGTAATCAACATTTTAAAATGAATAGATTTGGTCAATAGTTTTTAATTATTTTGTCAACTCTAAAATACAGTTCTAGGCTAAGTCTAAACACATGTTCGCTAAGAGTACTTGTTTAGCCGGTTAAATAAAAAATACACTCAAAATATGACCTGGCCTCCACAATTACCCAACCTCAACCCAATTTAGGTGGTTTGGGATGAGTTGGACCGCAGCGTGAAAGAAAAGCATTCCAGGCAAGGCTGGTTGAGAGAATGCCAAGAGTGTGCGAAGCTATCATCAAGGCAAAGGGTGACTACTTTAAAGAATCTAACATTTATATTTTGATTTGTTTAACTTTTTGGGGGGGTTACTACATGATCCCTTATGTTATTTCATAGTTTTGATGTCTTCTCTATTCTACAGTGTAGAAAATTAGTAAAAAAAAGAAACAAAAACCCTTGAATGAGTAGGGGTGTCCAAACTTTTGACTGGTAGTGTGTGTGTGTATATTTCCGTGGACCCCCTGCAGTCTCACTGGTGTGAATACTCCTGGACTACATGTTTCATTTGATCCTCATTATGTCCTGCTCTTTGCCTGGTTCATAACTGATGTTAATAAGAAACACCAGGAGCAGCTGCTTATCTTTTATATTGTCCTTCATCTATATGTGTGTTATTGGATCAAATCAAACTTTATTTGTCACATGTGCCGACTACAACAAGTGTAGACCTTACCGTGAAATGCTTACTTACAGGCCCTTAACCAACAGTGCAGTTCAAGAAGAGTTAAGAAAATATTTACCAAAGAAACTAAAGTAAAAAATAATAATAAATAGTAGCACAATAGCGAGGCTATATACAGGGGGTACCGGTACCGAGTCAGTGTACGGGGGTACAGGTTAGTTGAAGTAATTTGTACCTTGTAGGTAGGGGTGAAGTGACTAGGCATAGATAATAAACACTGAGTAGCAGCAGTACGGTAGCAGGGAACAGTCTATAACTTGGGTGACTGGAGTCTCTGACAATTTTATGGGCTTCCCTCTGACACCGCCTAGTATATAGGTCCTGGATGGCAGGAAGCTTGGCCCCAGTGATGTACTAGACTGTACGCACTTCCCTCTGTAGAGCATGACAGTCAGATACCAAGCAGTTGCCATACCAGGCGGTGATGCAACCGGTCAGGATGCTCTCGATGGTGCAGCTGTAGTACCTTTTGAGGATCTGAGGACCCATGCCAAATCTTTTCAGTCTCCCGAGGGGGGAAAAGGTTTTGTTGTGCCCTCTTCACGACAGTCTTGGTATGTTTGGACCATGATAGTTCGTGGGTGATGTGGACACCAAAGAACTTCAAACTTTTGACCCGCTCCACTACAGCCCAGTCGATGTTACAGCAGGGCCAGCGGCCACACACACACACACACAGGGAAGAGCAATGGGCTATCACCGCTGTGCATACAGAACGGACATCTATTGCCTCCTCGACACCTGGAGTCAGAGCAATTTGAGCTTAGGAAATCTGTGCTGTTTGTGAGAGACCTAAGGGCCTCCTCTGAATTGTGTTGCATTGTATTACCATCCTCCTCGGTTTGATTTCCTGCCGAAGATCTCTCTTCAAATATTCATCGTCCCTATATTCTGGAGCCATTTGATAATTGACACTGGCCTGGGTTTTATGATCTCCTCTCTTCATCTGAGAGTGTGGAGCACTATTTAAGATAGCCCTTTAGCCTCCCACACCGAGCCAGACCTCCAGTATTAAACCTGTCTTTGTGTGGTGGCCAACTGCCTACTTGGACTAGAATCTGCTGACTGTTAAGGGTTCTTCTGTTAAGCTCTCCCTTTCTTCTCTAAATGTGTTAGGTCTGCTTTTCTTTGATAGATATGATTCTTAGGCTTGAGGATTTCTCCCCAGCCCAGCGATCAGTTTTACTGACTCTGACTTTACCAACGTCATGCATCCATGTCTTTGTGGGGACAAACTCTTTATTGCTTAATCCATTCTTCAGGGCTCAATTTATACCTTCGAATGTGAATGGGATCTGGACAGTCAGCATGTCCTGTATATGTGGAGCCCAGCTATCAGCTTGACTGGAGAATCTGTGTTTTTAGTTCTCAACTGCCCTTTCATTTCATCTAAAAGACTGACTTAACATTGTGGCCAGAGATAAGAAAAGAGGGCGTGGAGTATCCGGTCCCAATCTGTCAGCATGTCTTCACAGACTGAAATGTATTGTGTCCTTAAAGTTTCTCTAACCTTTCCGACCTTTTGTACATTTTCAGTAAAGTTTTGACTTTGCTGACTCTTTGCCTTGGTGCTCTTCGGAGCGTGTAATGTAATGCGTTGATGTTCCGTGATCTGGCACGGGCCCCGTTGGTCCGCTGTGGGGACAGTCAGAATACTCAGAACGGAGGAAAGTGCTGTCCTCTGACTTTGGGACTGCTGACATCTCCATATTCCTGCCACCGGCTCCCTCCCAGATCCCTCTGATTGATGTTCGTCTGCCTGGCTGACTGACTATCGTGCGCGTTTCTCCATGAATACAGACATGAATCACAGGGATTAGCATTCCGCTCTTCCTATCTCTCCCTGCCTCCGTCCACCTCTTTCTCAGTGGGGTCTCAGTTCCTTACACGCGTCTGGCAGTTCGGCTGACAGTGGGGGGTCCGGGATGAGTGGCTGGGGGCCCCGCCAGAGCGAGCCCTGTCGGACGCTGCCTCACTCACTGCCACTTTGGATGGCCCTCGTCTCGCTGAATATTTCATGGTGTGATTTGGGATGTAAATTAAAGATGTGTTTTCAGGTGGGTTTGACCAGACTGAGTGATATTCTCTGTGACTGGTGGGGGGAGTGGCTGTTCTAAGGCTGCCCTTCACCTTGGCAGTCTCGTAGGGACACAGGGTTGCATTGATGGTCTTTTCTTGGTGTTGTTGTTCTTTGAGACAGTCCTGTTCTGCTTTTTCACAGGGAAATGTAGATAAATATAAACTGAGAATGAAGTGAGAGAAAGGACCCCACGAAAGTGTGTGTGTACTGTAGGCTATGTGTTTGTACCAATGAGAGATTTCTAAATGGGTACTGCCTACATCCCACCCTCTGAGAGGAGGCTGTTTCCTCTGTCAGTATTGAGGGACACTGAATACTGATATTACTCATCAGCAGCATGGGCTCTTTTATAGAAGGCCACAGCCTCCCTGCGGTGCGACACACACTGACGGCTCAGACAATCAGGAGAATTACACTAACATCCTGGAGTGGAAGCAGCCGTTCTTAACTAGAGGATCCTCCTCTCCCCAGCTAGGTTGAAGTGTGCTGCTTTCCTCTCTTACCAGGTTACCCTTTGTCTAGCACAACACCAGCCCAGCAGGGCATATGTTCACGTTCTAATACATTTGTCTCATAACTGATTTCAAAGACTAATAGGAATTTGAACTGACTGATCACGTCAGTGCTTCAAATATTCTGCATGATGCGTCTGTGGGATAAGAGTGGGCTTTGTAAAAGGAAACGCTGAGCCTTTGTGCTCCTGTCTAGAGCAGATTTGTCCTGCCTCTGCCTGTCATGCATCACGGTGATAAATGTGTTTAAGGGAAGCCATGGACAATTCCTAATCTCCAAAGGACACAGTTTCATCAGGTCTGAATGGCCTATACTTCAAATTTACGAGTGTCGAATGGGAGAAAAGTACATTTTTACATATGTAAGTTGACATGCCTGGAGAATGTATGAATATACAATTCATCTCGCTTTAGTTTTTAGTCGCTACAATGTTTGTTTTTTTTGTTTATGCCCCGGCACCACCACCTCAACATACACACTACAAAAAAAGAGTTTGGTACTCTTCTCATTAAAGTGGCAGGCTGACTAGAAGGTGATGGCAGGGCTTAACAGGCACTTCAAGATGGAACAGCTGTATGTTTATCTGCTTAACTTGATCTCAATTACAGCAGTGTTTTGAATGGCGGCCTGCATCATTAAGTACAGCGTCCGTGAGAGACCAGGGCCATGGCCTGAGAGGAATGCTAAGTGTAAATGGAAATGCCACTTTGCCAATTCTTGTCTTGTGTTGTCTCTTAAAGTCCCCTTGAACAGAGGTGGGTGAGGGTGTAGTGTTTTATATATAGACTGGTGGTTACTGGCGCTGTGAGGCCTGGATGCGGTTGAAATTTGGTTGGTTTTGTTGTTGGGAGCCCAAGGTGACCTGGTGCTATACTGCTTTTCTGTCAGAGTTAGAGTCCCCTTCATGCTGTGATGAATGGAAAAGGACAAACACTAGTATATCTAGACATGGCTCAAATCAAAGAAGCACGTTAATAAGTGCCATGATGGATAGCATCAATAGGATCTCCCATGGACCATACAGTCTGGCCTCTTCTGTATAGTATTAGCGTATGTTTTTCATGCAAACAACCTGAGGTTTGTTGACTGACTCCTCTACCCTTTTCTCAATTCCACATTTATCTTTATAAACACTGAATTGGAAAGTGTTTATTTAATTCCCTGTAGTCCTGTGAGACTGGAGGACGTTAGGATTTTTACAGGAGGGGGCTCCATCTCTCTTTTTATCTCTCCGTCACTCTCTCTCTCTCTCTCTCTCTCTCTCTCTCTCTCTCTGTACCCTGTCTCTTTATCTTTCCCTTTGTTTCTCTCCTCTTTATTTCTTCTCTTGACTTTGCTCTCGCTTTCTGTACCCTCCCCCTCTCTCGTCAACTTTAATTACTATTACAGAAAGGACTCAGACTAGCCATAAATAATGACAAATCAAGCCTTTTATTGTTTCCCTCTTCCTGCTGAGCCAAGTGAAGAATGTATTTAGGGGTTGCAGTTAGACGGAGCTTGATAATACAGTAATGGTGTTGGACTTAATGAAAAGATATTGCCCTGTCACGTTACTGCAGGTTGTGTGTGTGTGTGCGCCTGTGTGCACACTTAGAGAGCATGGAAAGGGCAGAGCGGGGGCTGGTAAGGTAAATGAATGTCATTTATCTATTTCTTCATTTACTCTGATGAGCTCTGTCACCATTGGTGCGGGGGGGGGGGGGGGGGGTGCGTGCGTGCGTGCGTGTGTTGTGTGTGTGTGTTCTATGAAGAGTGATGAGGCCTGTGTCCCCTCTGCACCTCTCAGAGGACTCGTTCCAGCAGCAGGGCTGAGAGGAAGTGTCCTCATGGAGTAATGGAGCGGGCGGGTGAGCCTGATGGAGGGTGATGGTTGGAGGGATGGCTAACCAGGAAGAAAATAAGCGGAGCAATCTCCCTGCTTCCTTCCCACTGACTGACTGACACTGCACTCACTAAGTGACTGTACACACTCAGACCACTGGACACAGACGTCAATTCAACGTCTATTTTTGATTTACATTTGGTTGAGTTGTCAACTAACAGCAATTAAACGTTTAATCAACCAAAATTCCCCATGCCATTGGATTTAGGTTAAAAGTTGGTTGAAAGGGGCCTCTCGAGTGGCGCAGCGGTCTAAAGCACTGTGCTTGAGGTGTCACTACAGCCCCAGGTTTGATCCCAGGCAGTCGGCCGGGATTTCCATGTCCCATCGCGCTCTAGCGAATTCTTGTGGTGGGCCGGGCGCCTGCAAGCTGACTTCGGTCGCCAGCTGGAGGGTGTTTCCTCACACATTGGTACGGCTGGCTTCCGGGTTAAACAAGCAGTGTGACTTGGCAGGGTCGTGTTTCGCAGAACGCATGGCTCTCGACCTTCGCCTCTCCTGAGTCCATACAGGAGTTGCAGCGATGGAACAAGACTGTAACTACCAGGTGGGGAGAAAAAGGGGTAAAAAGTACACAATAATTATTTTTTCAAATCCAATCAGTTTTCCACTGATCCCAACATATATGCATGGCACTCAAGGGTACAGAAAGCACCTCCTCCAAACAGCTAGGCTGCCCACAACAGCTGAAACAGAGCAGTACCTAGCCAATTGCTTTGTCCTAGTTTTTCAGGCCCAGAATCTGGAGGCCACGCACTGCAAGCCTGTGTATGTGGCCGAGACTGCCAAATATCAGAGCCACCAGCTTGCACCTACACCCGAGACTGTCCAAGCGCCACGAGGAGCTGGTATTTAAGCAGCTTCTAGGCAAAGGCCTGCACCATGTAGCCGTCCAATGAGCAGCCCACTTCCAGAAGGAGCTCCTCCCCCTGGCCTTCCCCCACAACAACAAAATCTGGTGTATTTGTCCCACAAGACAACACATCATCAAACCAGCTTCCACTTACACAAGAATGTTTATGCATGTGTGCTGTTGGTGAGACTACTTGTTTCACCTCGCTGGCTATCAGGTTGACAAGGCGGTCATGTCTAGCAATGTACAAATCCTTTTATGAACAGCAGCCATTCACAACATGGGCAATGGACTCCATTACATTTGACTCATGTAGAATACAAAATGGGGCATGGTTCGCAGGGTGCCAGAGTGCTAGATTATATTTTGTTGGTAAAACTTGCAGCCTCTACTTAACAGTAAAAGTGAGAATGTCCTCACCAACGGCAGCATTCTGGCACATGGAATGGGAGACGGGGTGGTCAACACAGTCTAGAGCAGCAGTTTCCCCTGCAGCCTCAGGCCAATCCAGTGTTGCAGTTGCTGCATCCATCTGATACCAAGGAGTGTTGTCCTGGATGAGATGTTCCACCATGGGTGACAGAAGGCTACACACACTTTGACTGACCACTCTCAGTGAAAGAGAGAGTGGTTAGAGCTTTGTGATATCCTCTTTCTAGCACACGATCAAGGTCAGTCCTAACGAGTTTGGGATTTTACAAAGCTACTAGATATCAGAAACGTACATTTGGATAGTGCTAGGTCTCTCTGTACACTTGCCAAATTTAAAATGTAACCTTGCAAACGTTCAATTCCAAGTAAAATCAATAGTTTGGGGGTTAGGGAATGACCTTTTAAAGAACAGTGCAACTCCAGTTAAAGTTTCCTATGATTGGATGATTGAATCCATTGCCACTGTTTGTGTGGAGGTGAGTCTGCTCACTGGAACATGTGACAGGTGATTAGTTAAATGTTTGTCTCAGGGTGATTTCGAGCCTATTGAACAGCAGCCAGTTTCTTAAGTACTCTGTCTCTGTCACACACACACAGACCCACAGGCACAAAGCAAGGAGCCACAGGTACTGCAGGGAGATGTACTTCCTGTCCCGTTGTCATTCCCCAAGGGGGGACATTCTCAGCCAGCAGTCAGTCTGCTATGCCTTTTTTACTTATTTTACTACTTTCTCTTTCTAACTTCTCTACTTCCTTTTTCTATTCTGGATTTGTGTCAGAGGAAATCATTTAGATGCCTCAATTGTGTGTATGTGTGTGTTTGGCTTATGTGCACGTGTGATGAACCCCCATGCCGAGGGACATGTGGCTCTGAAGCAGCAGATGGACAGTCTCACAGCTAGTCAGGCTGATCGCCATGCCTGTACTGTGTTGTGATGTAATAGTTGTGTGTGTGTCCTGTGGTGCGCTGCCATCTGTCTCTGGTCTCTGTGCCATGCTGGGCAGGCACTGGTCAGTGGAGAGGGAACCACTACTGCTGGGCAGCACTATCTCCCACAGTCAGAGGGAGACGTCACCTTGCAAGGTTTCCAGCTCAAACACGCACACATACACGGGTCCCGCCGTTTCCGAGACCCGGTACTTTTTGTTATTTTAATGAACAAAAATAAATACAATTGGTGTCCACATTTAAATTTTCCACAACCAACAACACGAGGAATCAACAGCAAAATCAGAAAACCCCATAGTGGAATAGTTGACTTATTCAATTGTTCAGCCTGTCGCAGTCTATGCTACAAAATTATATTCCTCTCGAGGCACATTCAAATTGCGAGTGCTGCACAGGGGGAGAGAAATGCGAGCCCAGTCATTGTAGCCTAACATTCTTAATGCAGTCGCGGAAAAACACACCAGTGCATTCTAGCAACCAAACCGTTATGAAACTTTTATTCAAACAAATAAGTCTCACATAGCAAATTAGCGATTCATTTTTTTGTTGACCAAATTCCACACTCATTAAACCCCATCCAAATGCCTCACTTTGGTCTTATTTTTCGTGCACAGATTTTGGGCCTCTTGCTTAGCCTCTTCCTCTCTGATTATATTCACAGCGCATGATCCCTGGTTGGCTGAGTGCCAGTGGATCTTTTTTTTTTTGTGGGCATTCAAGTCATCAGTGTTACTATAACAAGATAACTCTATAAACATTAGGCTAAGTGATCTAGCTAATGATGAGCCCAATAGGGTAAATGCAGATGGGCAACCCTCAGCCTATTTATTTATAGCCACTATGCTGAATCAGCCTGATAATATTGACCAATATGTTATATTGGGTATTGGGGGGGGGGAATTACATTTTAGATGTATGTGCACGCTCCTGAACTAGGGACCCCCCCCCCCCCCCCCCTTCTCAATTTATATTAAAGTACCCTCACTCCTGTTCTCAATTTATATTAAAGTACCGTCACTCCTGTTCTCCATTTATATTAAAGTACCCTCACTCCTGTTCTCAATTTATATTAAAGTACCCTCACTCCTGTTCTCAATTTATATTAAAGTACCCTCACTCCTGTTCTCAATTTATATTAAAGTACCCTCACTCCTGTTCTCAATTTTAGTGCTTTCATGAAAGACCATCATGCTCAGTGTGTAACATGCATGTAGCCAGTCCTTACAGCTGGTGAGGCAGCCATCCAGAGTCAGTAGGGAGCTGTGGGTCAGGAGTGGAGACCACTGGGGAGCTGGTGATTGAATAACACTGATAGAATAGCACACCATCTCCGGCTCAGAGGTCGAGAGGAGAGAGAGGAAGTGAGAGAGCGAGTCTACAGTGTAGACTAGTATTAGCACAGGTGACAATGTACAATGACACATACTTTTTTTTCTAGATACAGTAGTGTGTCAGCGTTATGTGTGAAGCACCTTGTCAAGGACGGCTTGCTAGGGGAGAGGTAGAAGATGCCAAAAAACTGTACTCCAACCTGGCTCTGTCCAACCTCTCTGCGCCAAATGACCTCTCTTTCCACTGAATGGGGCCATTGTGCAGGGGTTTGTGGGAATGGTCTGGTAATGGCCTGGTGTACTGTACCTCTGATTTGAAACCCGATCCAGCTGTCCTGGAGATGTGATTTATATAATTAATGAGAAACCATTTGATTCCACTTTACTTTTCTTTTTTTTTCATTGAACAAAAAACAACTGCTGAAACAGTGCGCTGATGTACGAATGTGACATTTGCGACATCAACGTTTACAAGAGTGTATTCATTATGGTTAATGCTCTTCTAATACCACTGTAATCAAGCAGTGTAACACTCGCTACAGCAGCTGAGAAATGTCAGAATGTAATTGTTACTTATTGACCCTAGTCTAACAATGGGAGTATTTAGTGGACTTTGCAGGGTTTTAAAGTTCTCTGTCGTGGATATGGTCTAACGAAGTTCTTGGTCAAGCATTAACCATATCATTTTAAGCCCCATAACAATCATAAATAATGGATACAACATTATGTTAGTCAGTTGTGATAATGGGAATGATGACTGTTGTGTTGTCCATGTGCTTTCAGGTTGTGTGAGGGGAGGAAGTTGTGAAGTCACCCGGAGGAGAAGCAGTTACTGTTGGGTTACAGACCCGGAGTAAGGCTTGGCTCGGTACACCAGAAGGAACCAAGCCTTCTTTCAGAGGTCCTCTTCTTCCACACAGTCATACCCAACCAGTGACTGTGCAAATCCATTCACAGACGGACACAGAACTTAACAAAATCTCTTGTACCCTATATTTGAAAGGAGTTTTCAATCCTAAAAGTACACACTCTATCGGAAGACTGCATGGTGAAAGTGTTACTTTGTTAGACACCCACAGGGCTATAGACAGAGGCTCTACTTATCAAACCCACTCACTGTTCCTACCCTGGAGAAAAATGCTTATTTCGCATCTAACGCTAGCATCGAACGCTAGCATCTAACGCTAGCCCGACGTGCTTCGTGTTGCTTTCACATTCAGCGCCATTGATCCACTGACCGCCCTGTAATTTGATTAGCATTCTAGCCTCTCTTATTATTTTAAAAACACACACACAGGCAACCCTCCAAATGACACTGTTTTCACAAATATTATTGGCCTTGTTGATCATGAGGCACATGCTGCTGTCAGCTCATGCAATCACCATCCACTACAGACAACACCTGGGTATGAGGGTCCCATCTGCACACTATTAGCCCCCATTGAGAGAACTGGAGAGTACTACTACACTTCCCTGTGTTGTACTGCTATGTTTATTCACTCTGGCAGCTGCCAGTGTCATGTCCTATTTGTCCGGGCGGCTGTCTGTGTGAATGGATACGACAGGGTTATGATGAATACGTGCTGTTGTCGTCTTCTACTGCCTACGGTTGGGTCACTGTGAGGGGAAGAGATCCTAGGTCTGATCATACTGTTTGTCTATCACCCTGTCAGAAGGGATCAAGACCAAATCTCTCTTGAAGTAGACACTTCATCTCAAAGAGACTAACATCTCAAAGAATAAACAAAGGCTGACTAGAACACATCAGTCTGTCCAACCGTCTGTCTGGTTGTACCCCCGACTGTGGCCCACCTCTTGCCCGCTCCCCCCACCATCCAGTCTGTGTGTAAGTTCTGCCGACGGGCTGCTTGGAGGATGAGCGATGTCCCCACCCTGGACTATGAGCTGCTGCTGTCCCCTGGGCCCTCCCTCCCTGGGCCCCCCAGCAGCCCTGCTCTGGTGGGGGGCGACGCGGAGCAGAGGACGGCCTTTGCCTTCGTGGGGCTCCTCATGCTCTTCCTTGTCTTCCTGCTGGTGCGCTGCTTCCGCATCCTGCTGGACCCCTACAGCCGCATGCCATCCTCCTCCTGGACCGAACACAAGGAGGGCGTAGAGAGGGGGCAGTTTGACTACGCCCTGGTCTAGACCTGGGTCGTGTTCATTAGGCACCAAACGGAAGAAAGGGGACTGAAACAGGGAGGGACTACCCGAACTTGTCCAAAAAGAAAATGTTGTTTTCATTTTCCGTTGCACAACGTTTCGCTACGGTGTGCCCTAATGAAAACGACCCCGGTAGTGTCTAAAGGGGGCAGTTTGACTGGCCCTCCGGTAGAAACAGAGACCACAGTTGTCAAGACCGGATCCCTCAACACCCAGACCAAGACCTTTGACTACATACTGCTGCAGAGACCGAGGAAAGATGAGCCGTTTTGACTATATGCTGCCATCAAGGCCCACACCAAAACCAGACCACCGGATTGCTTGAGACCCAGACTGTTACCAAGACTAGACCATTTGAGACCTAGACTTGCAACTCGGAGCCAGAGGTAGAAAGGGGTTGTATGTAGTGCACTGCTGCCTTAATTTGCTGCATTTCCCCTCACAACACTTCCTCCTCATCTTTTAGTCCCTGTAGATTGGCTAATATGCAGGGGAGTGCTGACAAAGCCATTACAAACACAATGGGATTTCAAACAAGATCCTTCCAGATGAAACGTATAGGCTACATCAGAGTAGCTTTCAATATTTACATCACCCCTGTTTCTGTACCTCCCAGTTTATGATTTGTTACAGTATATTTGACAGTTGTGACCTTTTTTTAATATTGATTGTCCTCTGACAAATGATCAATTGTATTTTTCCCTCATAGATTTCCGACTGGGTTGAGATATTACAACTGTGTTGAGATGCATCCGCCCAGGCTGGTGATTTGTCTTCAAAGGAACATTAGTAGTGTGTTTTGTGTTTGTATAACTGAAACAAAGCCATATCTATCATATATATGTACACATACATACATGTTGTTTGGTTGCCCTGTTAGCTTTAACCACCTTGCCAAGCTTAGTGAAAACATGCACTCTACAACTGCGACTTTTAGACCAGAAATGCTTTATTTTTGTATTCCAACTAAAGTTTGGATGGAGTCTCCTTTTGCTAATATTTCCTGTGTTTTCTCTGATTTGTAGCACTCTCAATTTTGTCTTTGGTCTGTGATTCTTGAGCTAGCCTAGCTACACAACGAAACATGATGTGCTTCCATATACGAAGCACGGCAGCAATTTTTCAACTCGCCTCTACTTGGCGATATTTTCTTTGGTCTCGATTTGGAAGAAACACGTCTCTTATAAATGTCTGTGTTCAGTTGCAGGTGGTACTCCGAAAAACAGAAAATTCTGAAAAATATTACATCCACTTTTTTTCCACCGCATGAGGTTTCTCGCCATGTTAGCTGCCGCACATCTCGCATTTCCCAACATCTTTGCTGGAACTAGTCAATGCGCTTCACACAGTACGACCAAAACAAAGATCTACACACATGCAAGAGGCATTTCTCACTCAGAGCCATAGCTACAATATTTTTGAATTAGATTTTTATTTATTTTTAACTCATTCGGGGTCTCAACTTACTGTTGAGTTAAAATAGTAGAATACACAAGGTGCAATTTCTAAACTTGGTTGTGCTTCAGCAGTTTTACTCGTTATCTGTCCCTCAATTAGCCCATGTCAGTTAACATGTTTTACATTTCTAAATTAGTCTTGCTAGTTATCTTATCATGGCCGAATTACCATGCCTAGGGACCCTGACCTCCAGGGGGAGCCATTTGATTTTGTTAGTCACTCTCACCCAGATATCATGTTAACATGGCGAAATGTGTAGAATTGCAGGAAATTAGATGTAAAACTGTAAGAACAACAATCTTATTTGTTTACCTTTTTAAATAAAATATTTGTTCTGCTAACAGATCCCTCTACATAATAAATTATAGTTTTTAAACCCAGCCAACCCAGAGTTAATGTGTAGCGGCTAATTGTATACTGTATGTGAATGAAGCTACAGCAACCAATGTGATAATGTCTGGGGTCATTTTTTACTTGTTTTTGCTGTTCTCCAAATAGCATTTTAGTTTAAAAATTCTATAAAAATGCAGTAAATGAGCTTCAACGTTGTTAAACCCAGAGCAGACAGCTTTGCTTGCGTTTAAGATTTGTAAGTAGATATTTTTCATAACTGCTTTGTTTTTGCCACGCAGGGTTTAATTTTCTGAAATAAAAATGGGGTTTTCTTCAATTTGTGTTTCCAGTGTGGGAGTGTATTACTCTTCCTGTAAAATCAATAAAGCATTTCACCACATTACTCCACTTTTAATCACTTTAACGAAGCACCAATGGGACATTTACAGGGCAGGAAAATGAAACTCCAAGACAATCCTTTAAAAATATAACCCACAATACTTTTATTGCCATTTATGTCACTGACAAAAGTTTACAAAATAATGAGAATCATCCAAATTTGATAGATTGCAAATGTGTACCCAATAGATGATAAACCTTGGGTGGATGGATTTTGTCCCAGCATAAAATAAGAGTTTTGAAAATTGGAAAAGACTAGTTTGTGAGGGATGTTCAGTTTTGCCCCAGATAGAGTAATGGTTTAATGATTCTTATTGAAACCATCAGCTGGCTACTGAGAGATCTATAGGTGTTGAGTCTACATTCTCTACACCCCCCCCCACCCCCCCCCCTAAAAACATCTGAAGATCTAACGTTTGAGTTCTTTACTCCCTTAAATTCAAATCAGCATTGACCGATGGGGCGTTGATAACAGCGAAGTTCAAGGTTGCCGCTGAAGCTGAGATACAGTATGCACACGCACATTCTTTCCTTAACATAGTGGCAAATAAAATAACAAACCAGATACAAAGTTCCCATGTTAAATGTTTTATGCATAAATATAGCCCAGGCTGTGGGAACAGTGCAGTAACCTTGCATGTTCAGAGAGCAAAATCATAGTTGAGCACCAGAGATAGGTTACTAAACAGAGACACTCACTGCCAGTGTGAGATAGATGGCCACGTTGAGTTTGCGTTGATCCTATAAGCTTGTTACAGTGTCAACTTCACAATACTGAGACATACTGTAGAGTGAGAATGTTACCGTAGCTGTGTGTTTTGGTCACTGACACTCAATTTAGCCTGGTCCAAGATCTGTTTGTGCCGTCTTGCCAACACCTATGGTCCGTTGCACAAACTTATCGAGTACCAGGCTGCTGGAACTCTGCACCCACTAACCGACGGCATTATGAGCTCAGAGACTACAGTATGAGCTGAGTAGGACAATGATAGGTAAACAGTGGTACTTCATTAAGGCCATGTTCTAATCTACTGCATGATCACAAAATGGATGCCACTTTAGGATTTGATTTTATCTTTTTTTTCTGAGCAGAACAAAGTCACCAGCACTTTAAGGACTTCAACCTTGGGTTTACAATAAGTATTTGGTTTGGGCAGCCTTGACGCTTTTTTTTAAAAACAACAACAAAAACAACTACATTTCACTTAAAAATATACAATTACATTTTCAAGAAGCAAGTTCGATAATATTGGTTCTCAGCATTAAGACATTACGAAAGACAGACAAACACAAAACAACAAAAAAAACCTAGTAAAAATGTCACTTTTTTTTTCCGCAATCAAGATTCAAGACCGCAATCTTTTTTTTGTACAACGTAAGAGGGAAGTATTTAGCACCTTTTTCTCGTTGAGAGAAAAAAAAACAAAGTATGCCCTGATGGATGCTTGTTTTCAGTAAGGTTCAGAGTTCACCTGTGTGTGTGTTGTATATGTGTGTGCATTTATGTGTTCTGTAAAAATCCCAAACGTTAACTGTCTGTTTGCAGTAGCGTTGTCATGTACCATTGAGGTCGTTACAGTATCTTTTATCCCCAGCTATGTTTCTCTATGGGCAGCAGATGGTTCCGCCGTCCAAGAGTTCTCACTGCCAGTCAGAATGTCAACTCTCAGAAAAGCTGAATCCCTCAGGACCTGTTTGCTGCATTTTGAAGCAAATCTCCCTGATTAAATTCAATGAGCAGTTTCAGTGCATGATAATAAAACTGCAGTACAATGTCCTGGCAGCCTATTGGAGAGAGGACCTAAGGCTCGAGGTAGACGTTGCCCCTAACCACAGAGCTAGGTTCAGATTATCCTACCTCAATCTTAACCTCAACCATTTAGGAGATAAAACAAGATCTGAACCTGGAACAGTGATTAGGGGCGACTTCTACCTCTGTCTCTGGACATGGCTCATGCTGAGGGACAGTGTGGCCCTCTCCTGGCCAGCGGAGGCATTACAACAGCGCTAATGTATGGTGAGTGGAGGAGATGAGTGAGAAGAATTGAGGTAACAGAACACAGGCCGGTAGCACACGGCATCACACCAGAGAGTCCCTGCTTACCACTGCTTTACATGAAAGCATGATTATAAACAGTAAAAAGCTGGTGTTTTACTCCTAGAATTGATACTATGCATGATGACCAACTCTCCATTACATTAGTGTGAAACCTGACATGTTGCGTAAATGTTGCAGTCCTTCTTGTGAACATTTTTTTAACACTACAATACATTAACTGACACACTAGAATACTGAGTAGGGTGAAGCATGACCTCTAACCCCAGTGTTGTGATTTCACAGAGATTACAGACAGGCGAGGGACTGCTTGGACCACCATTCACCAACACACACCTCTATTTGTCTCCTAGCAAATCAGTGGTTCTTACATTTCCACTTCACCATAAGAAGATTGTCCTACACGAACTCAACAGTAAAATACTTCTCCCTTATACTTTATAACACTTTCTTTACCATTTCAAACATGTTCTGCTTTTTGTGCATCTCCTTCCATTTCCACTTATCCCAGTGCTTCATGGATTCTCGTCAGCCATTTTGTGTGTAAAATCTAAAATGGCAGGGGTTTGTGGTCCAAACACGGCATACCTTTCTGTAATCTCCTCCACTCCTTCTCCAAGTGGAATAGGAGGGGTGGGTCGGGGGGGGGGGGGGGGGGAGGTAAAAAAAAAAGAAGAACATAGACAATTAAAAAGTGGTTGGGCTGGTTGACTCAGTCTTTCAAAGCCCCCTACCCCGATTGGTTGGGGATGGTCCTGGGGTTAAGGTCAAGGGTCAGAGGGGTCATTATAAAGTCAGTCCAGGGGCTGAAAGGGAAGAAAGTAGGGAGCCTAGGGAGGGTTGGAGTGCTTGCAGCTCAGTGCAGGTGGATGTGCAGCTTGATGCGCAGGGCGTCTCCTATCTCTCCCAGCAGGTAGTCGCTGTCGTGTTCCTCCTCCAGCTGTCGGAGGCGCCGCGGCCCGAACAGGGGCAGACTAGCGATCTCCAGGCGGTAGGAGCCAGGGGGAGGCGACTTCCTGCCCAACCTCAGCACGCTTTTCCCGTCGCGGCGCTCCAGCAGGCGAAAGTGCTCGCCCTGGTTGCCGTGGGTGATGACGTAGCGCACATGGTGCTCCAGGGGCTCCAGGGCCGGCAGCAGCTCCAGCAGGGGCTCCTTGTTGAGCAGCAAGGCCAGGCTCAGGTTCATAGGGATGGACTCCTGGGTGTCCACGCTGGCCATGCTCACCTCCTGGAGAGACGAGGGAGGAGAGGGTCAGCACATAGCGACATAACAACAACATACAAATGCACACAAGTGGTAGACGTTTAGAACCTGTAGATGTAAGAACGAGTGGGAGACCACAAAAGAGCAGAAAAGAGAGTAGAGACAGCACCTTGAGGTCGTTGTCCCCAGCAGCGTGACGTCTGTGTCGTCCCTTCTTGCCGACGTCTCCGTTGATCTTACATTCGTAGCAGGCCTCTGGAGACAGACTGTCCTCATCGTCTCCCTCTGAGCTATACTGGTCCTGGAAGCCCTGGCCCGTTATACAATGACTGGGGAGTCAACAGAGAGATACAGACGTCAGGGCATACTACTCACATTTATCCACATTTATAAACCGTGTGGTTCGAGCCCTGAATGCTGATTGGCTGAAAGCCATGGAATATCAGACCGTATACCACGGGTATGACCAAAAAGCATTTTTTTACTGTTCCAATTACGTTGGTAACCAGTTTATAATAGCAATAAGGCACCTCGGGGGGGAGGTGTGGTATATGGCCAATATACCACGGCTGAGGGCTGTATCCAGACACTCCGTGTTGCGTCGTGCATAAGAACAGCCCTTAGTCGTGGTATGTTGGCCATATACCACACACCTCCTCAGGCCTTATTGCTTAATTATAACACAGGGAGATAGTCTTTCTTGTGGAGATAATAAGCGTTAGACCGCTGGTACAGTGCTGTGTGGCATGAGGGTGTTGTTTCCACTGGTTTCAAATACATTTTTGTGCTGCGACCAACCTAAAGCTTTTGAAGTCTTTTTGAAATAAAAAATAAATACATATCTTGACCCAATAAGTGATTAAAAAAACAACGCTTGTAACCAAGACGCTGCTTTGGGCCATTAACCCGTAAGAAATCAGCAGCAACCCATCAGTGGGTACGCCTGACACCATTTGGGAAACCACTCACCCCTGTCCAGCCCACTCACCCCTGTCCAGCCCACTCAGCCCTGTCCAGCCCACTCACCCCTGTCCAGCACACTCACCCCTGTCCAGCACACTCACCCCTGTCCAGCCCACTCACCCCTGTCCAGCCCACTCACCCCTGTCCAGCCCACTCACCCCTGTCCAGCCCACTCACCCCTGTCCAGCCCACTCACCCCTGTCCAGCCCTGTAGTAACCTCCAGGACAGCCACACAGGTATCCTCCGTCTGTGTTGGAGCAGCCGAAGCTGCAGGGGTTACTGCCCATGGAACACTCATTGACATCCTGGCAGCCGCCCCCTCCCTGTTCAAAGTCAAAGCCGGACGGACACAAACACTTAAAGCTGCCCAGGGTGTTGTAGCAGGAGGCCGAGCCACACACAGATGCACCCGAACACTCATTCTCATCTACAGGAAGGGGAGGGAGGGAGAGAGAGAGAGAGTCAAAAATGAGTAAAATACCAACCTAAGCAGATTGTGCACAGACTGCCCACGGTATCAGATTTAGTTCTACCTTTCATTTGTCTTTCTCATTGACGCGGATACTTGGTAAGTTAGGTCCTGAATCTTCATTGAGGATATGACACACAGAGCACAGCGCCTATGTCCTCAATACCGGTCAGTGACATATCTTGTGGCCGTATGCACCGCTTGAATCAAAATGGGTTTAAGTAAGTGACTGGTCTTGTGACTGGTGCATGTCTGTCCCACTCACCCACACACTGGTTCCACTGGTAGTGTTGTACATAGCCCTGAGGACAGCCACAGCGGAACCCTCCCATCATGTTCTGACAGCCGTGCTGACAGCGATGGTTACTGCCACACTCATCCACATCTGAAAGAGAAGTCATAGACATGGGGGGGGAGAATACATTTTAGAAAATACATTTTTGGGGGGGAAAAAACTAGCAGAAGTGGGTGGAGTGTTATGCGTGTGTGCTTATGACGGGGAGCGGTGTGTGTGTGTGTGTGTGTGTGTGTGTGTGTGTGTGTGCCGTGGGTCCTCACCTTCACACTCCAGGCCAGTGGTGTCCAGAGAGAAGCCTTTCCCACAGTCACAGTTGAAGCTGCCGGGAGTGTTGACGCAGGAAGCCCTGGAGCCACACACACTGTTCTGCCCATTACACTCATTGTTGTCTGCGAGAGATGAAGATACACATTCCTGAGATTTGGTTCAAAACCATTCAACCACCCAGTTTTAAGTCTGAAGAGTTCTTGGGCTTTTCTAGGAGGTAGAATTGTCCTAAACAAAGTGTGTATCTGGCTCATGGCCCCTCACCGATGCAGGCGGTTTGGTGCTGGGTGAAGCCTGCGGGACACTTGCAGGTAAAACCGCCGATGGTGTTGACACACAGGAACTGACAGTTGTGCTGCTTGGTGGAACACTCATCCAGATCTGGAGTAGAAATATGGATGTGTTGATAAACGGTGAAGAAAGCAAGTATACTGGATGTCATTGAAAGTACCAGTTGGCATGTTAGACAATTCAGATAGAGGGATCATGTGGGAACTCGTGTTTCAGTATTTATCGGACTGG